>NC_140165.1:8862206-8868064 GCF_963971535.1 Notolepis coatsorum | reverse complement strand
AGAGATTGGACATTCAATGTTGATTTACCTACGAATACTCATTTGCCTTACAAGTGCATTTCAAATCATAAATGTCATTAAGTGAACGTTGTATATACCCTTTGCTATATAAAATATTCGATTTATACATTTGTGTGGACTTCGTTTCATCAGGTGGGAAAGTGTTCATCATATCTATATCATGTACTGGATGGCCAGAAGTTAAAGTACAAGCGGTAGTGGTTTAATAATACCATACTTATCAATACAGTCAGGGAATTGTACCCCTCAGTTACAATAATTAACTCTTAATATAGAAATAGACACTGTAAACAAAGGTGCAAATGAGGGTCTGTAGGCCCTATCGGCTATACTGAAAGAAGGAGGGGAAAAGTAGGGCTAGGCTAACAAAAACAAAAGCCTTGGGACTCCAATCACAGAGAACGTACTTGGATCAGAAGGTTCACAGAGGTTCGCGGTCCTCTGACAAGCCTGCCAACGACCATCTGCTATACACACTCATATACACACACACTCATATACACACACACGCACACACGCACACACGCAAGCACGCACGCACACACGCAAGCACACACACGCACGCACGCACACACACACACACACACACACACACACACACACACACACACACACACACACACACACACACACACACACACACACACACACACACACACACACACACTCACACACACACACACACCTTCCATTTCTGAATTAGAATTCCTCAGGAAATATATAAAACATACATGGACGACCTTCAGGGGTCCCTTGATCTATTTTAACTATGTACGAGCAGGCGGGGGATTAGAATCGATTCATGAAATTCATGATTTCCAAAGAGACGGCCAGAAAATGATTATCCCGTATGTCATGCCACGCTGTCACACTGCTGATTTGCATTTTACGGTGAAAGACGGGTGCAGAGGACTAACCGGCAGCAGACTGCGACAGAGACTCAGAGGAAGTTGAAGTGTGTTAGAGAGTAAAAGAGAGACTGGAGTCTGTGTTATTCTACTGTTATTCTACTGTTGGCCTGATGTTCTTTTGTCAAAGATCCGTGCACACTGATGAAACACTGTTCTCTCTCTCTCGAATCAGAATTGGTCTTGTTGAATGGAACGATTCGGCATTAGATTGCTATGCGTCATCATCACCGTCATGGCTTAATGCATTTGGGGGCGACATTGGCTCAGGAGGTAGAGCAGTCGTCTGACGTCTGGTAATCGGAAGGCTTCCGGTTCTAATCCCGCTCCTCCTGGGCAGCGTGTCGAAGTGTCCTTGAGCAAGACACTTAACCCCCAACTGCTCCCGATGAGCAGGTTGGCACCTTACAACTAAATTGTAAATCGCTTTGGATAAAAGCACTATATAGAATGCACCATTTACCATTTACCGTTTATCAGTAATGATTTAAAGGAGCAGTTCCCCCGATTAAAATATTAGTTATATGTTTCCATCCAAATCATTTTGGTGTGATTCTCCTAGTTTTAAATATATCTCTGCCATAGAGATGTCTGCCTTTGAAACACCTGCCATCACTCCAATACAATGGAGCTGAACGTCACTCCAATACAATGGAGCTGAACGTCACTCTCAATACAATGGAGCTTGTCACGGTCAAAGAATACATTTGAAAAACTTAAAACGTCTCCAGAAATCATGTAATCAGCCATGTAAGGGTGGAGCAGCATGGTCAGGAAGCATAGTAAGGGTGGAGCGTGATCAGGATGATAGGAAGCATAATAAGGATGATAGGAAGCATAGTAGAAATTATAGGATGCATAGTAAGAGTGATAGGAAGCATAGTAAGAGTGATACCGTGTAGGAAGCATAGTACTAAAAATTATAGGATGCATAGTAAGGATGTTAGGAGACATGGTTAGGATTGTTGGATGTGTGTGTGTGTGAGAGAGAGAGAGAGAGAGAGAGAGAGAGAGAGAGAGAGAGAGAGAGAGAGAGAGAGAGAGAGAGAGAGAGAGAGAGAGAGAGAGAGAGAGAGTGTGTTTCTCCCTGTGGAAGAGGAGCACCCTGTGGGCTGCTTCCCCATACTTGTTAAACACTCATTACTGCACCTGCAGCTGTGAATCTCTCACTCTAGGAAACATTGAATCAGGTTCAAAGCTTTTCAGTGAGCAGGTGAGAAGATGAGAAATAGTTGAAACGTTTTGAAAAAAGTCTTATATTTATGTTTTTCTACTATTACCCTTGCCCGTACATCCTCTGCCCCCTCCCCCATGTTGCTATGACGCCCAAATTTTCCCAAGGGGATCACTAAAGGAATATCATATCTTATTTTTATTTTTTTTTATCCACTTTTTCTCCTCATGTTTTTTTCTCCCATCCCAATTTAGTCATGCCAATTCCCCCCTTCCCTTCCTGGTTGTTGCTCTTTTCACCTGCTAGCGCGGACTCTCATTGGCGAGGTGTAACGTGTGGGAGGCTCACACTACCCTCACCATCTCCCTTCCTCGCTGTGCAGGCGCCCTGACCGACCTGTAGGAGTCGCTGTTTACAACGACCAGATTACCACCCCACCGGCTTCCCTCCCGCTGACTCTGCCAATTGAGCCAGTATGACGGCCGGCGGAGGCAACGCTGACAGGCGGATTCGATACCAGTGTCTCTCGCGTTGGTGACGAGCGCTTAGTCCGCTGCGCCACCCAGCCGCCTGGGGAATATCATATCTTATTGTAACTGAGTGGATTTGAACCTGGGACCATACTGTAGGATCCACAGGTGGCTGCACTAACCAGCTGAGCTAATGGGTCAAACTCATTAGTAGTACTTTTAATGTCCTTCTATTTTTCTGTTTCTTTTTTTTTGCACTTGAAATTGTGCTTAAGTACAGTAGCTGCTTGAGTAAAAATATGGAGGTTCCCTGTGTGGAGAATGCCGTGGTGTGGATCAGTGTGGATGTCAAAGCCCTAACTAGTGGGCTTGCTTTAGTGGGCTTACTTTAGCACAATGAATGGAAGTGGACAGTGACGGGTAGCCTAGGCATTGTCCAACTAACACCTCTCCCAAAGGCTACCCGTCACTGTCCGCTTCCATTCATTGTGCTAAGCTATAGGCTAACATGCAGCCAACATAACATACTGAACGCACAGAGAGGAAACGGGTATCCATCTTCTTGTCTCTCTCTGGAGAAGACGGTAAGCTCATTTCCCAAAATGTTGGCGTGTTCCTTTAAGCAAAGGAACTGTGTACATCATGCAAAAAATGATGAATCACTAAATCACACCGACAGCCGTGCCTCTGGGGGTCAATTGACGGCCGAGTCATAACATCCATCATCGATAGCTGCCGTCGGGCGACCCAGGAGACGCCGCCGCTCTTTTTCTGATACCAGGTCTCACGTGGGAGAGCAGAGAACCAGGGCCCTCATTTATCAATAATGCGTAGAAAGTGTTCTATTTTCGTTCCTAGCTCACGGAATTTAGAATGTCTCTACGCACAGAGTTGAGATTTGGGATTTATCAACCGTGCGTGCACAGGTCGTACGCACACTCCGTGTTGATAAATACCATTGTTCTTACCGTCGATGCTCGTGCATGATTATCCATAATATATGGTAATGAAACACCCCCATGGGATGTGAAATAATGGACTAAGCCGAGCAGGGACGTGCACAGGACTTTAGAGGGGCAGGGGCTCAAAGGCTGAAAAGGGCACTGGGCCTGTGCTATTTTTGGGGGCCCTTTTTGGGCGGGGATGGGCCTTTTTATGCTTTTTGGGGGGTTTTGGTGATCAAATATTGAATATTGAACTATAATAATCAGTGCAGGAGCTCACTTATCCTTGAAAGACACTTTTATCACTGACTTAAAAGGCCCATACATCTCCATAAATGTTCAGGGTGGAGGGAATAAGTGCTTACCCTACAGACCCCAAGTCTGTTAGGACAGCAGACTCGGTTGGCACTGCTCAAAACTTACCTTTTTACAATAGCTTTTAAATGAATTATTATCTTTATTTCATTGTCTTATTTTTCTTTATTTCTATACATTTTACTAAAATATTTTATTATAATTTGTATCATTGTTTATGTAGTTTTTTTAATCATTTTATTTGTTCTTTTTTAATGTCAACATATTTTTTTAATTATTCCAAATGGACTCAAACATTTTCCGTTGTGACGTCACAGTATGATGTCATAATCAAACAATCTAGAACATTTGTGATGTCACAGTATGATGTCATAATCAAACACTCTAGAACATTTGTGATGTCACAGTATGATGTCATAATCAAACATTCTAGAACATGTGTGATGTCACAGTATGATGTCATAATAGGACATTCTAGAACATTTGTGATGTCACAGTTTATGATGTCATAATCAAACATTCTAGAACATTTGTGATGTCACAGTATGATGTCATAATAGAACATTCTAGAACATTTGTGATGTCACAGTATGATGTCATAATAGCACATTCTAGAACATTTGTGTACAGTATATATTCAACAATTCTCTCAGAAGCACAGATCTCTGACTTGTTGTTTCCGGCTACTTCTCTGTAAGCTTCAATATATTCTGTAGATACAATTTAAAATCCCCACATGGAAAAGGAAACAATGTCCTGTACAATCCTTAATGAGCTGCCTCTGGAGGGAAGGTTCTGTGATGTGGTTATTAAAGTCAACAGCACTGAGTT
The DNA here is from genome assembly GCF_963971535.1 of Notolepis coatsorum. NCBI lineage: Eukaryota > Metazoa > Chordata > Actinopteri > Aulopiformes > Paralepididae > Notolepis > Notolepis coatsorum. Next base: position 8,863,401 of record NC_140165.1, on the reverse strand, counting down.
GAATGCCCACAAGGCCCTCCTGTGCGACTGCAGTGACTATTTCAGGTAAGTTTAGCTTGGTTCAGGTTAGCTTGGTTCAGGTTAGCTTGGTTCAGGTTAGTTTGGTTAGTAAAGAGATACCATACTGTACTTCTACTGTAAACAGATACTATACTGTGTGTCTACTGTAAAAAGATACTATACTGTACTTCTACTGTAAAAAGATAATATACTGTACTTCTACTGTAAACAGATACTATACTGTACTTCTACTGTAAACAGATACTATACTGTACTTCTACTGTAGACAGATACTATACTGTACTTCTAATGTAAAATGATACTATACTGTACTTCTACTGTAAACAGATACTGTACTTCTACTGTAAACCGATAATATACTGTACTTCTACTGTAAACAGATACTATACTGTACTTCTACTGTAAAAAGATACTACACTGCACTTCTACTGTAAACAGATACTATACTGTACTTCTACTGTAAACAGATACTATACTGTACTTCTACTGTAAAAAGATACTATACTTCTACTGTGCTAAGACCCTATACTTCTACAGTGAAAATATATTACTACTAGGGCTGTCCCCGACTGAGGATTTGGATAGTCAACTATGATTGGCCAAAATGTGCCGTAAGTTGACTATTAGTCGACTATAAATAAAATAAAAAATAAAAAAAATATAATATATATATATATATATATATATTTTTGTTATCATTCCATTTGGACTGTGGGGGGTGCTTAATGTCTGAAGGAGTCGACTGAAGGCTTCTTGTCCTCTGCAAAAGCATGCAATTGGTCCACTGATGGATACATCTTGATATTTGTCTAGTCTAGTGTGTTCATTAGATGGGTGAAATCCTCTTTCAGTGCCTCTGTGCCTGTTTACTTAGGCAGTTGGCCTCTGGTATGTGTGCCATTAGCGTTAGCCACGCTTCTAAGAGGTTGGCAGTCGACTACGGCTCCTTTCGACCGATTAGTCGACTATTCGACAGGGGTCAGCCCTAATTACTACTCAGGACAGAATGTTGCTTACTGTTTACTCATCAGATATCTCTATACTCTGCGTCCCACAGAGCCCTCTTCACTCGCTGGAGCGACTCAGAGAAAGCAGTCTACACTATCCCTGGGGTGTCCCCGGGTATGATGCAGCTCATCATAGAGTACTCCTACACACGCATTGTGCTGGTGAC
>NC_140165.1:8784706-8857206 GCF_963971535.1 Notolepis coatsorum | reverse complement strand
AACAGGTCGTGGGAAATCTCCCATATAGGCATTGGATTGGGTGGAGAGCTGGTGACTGCATGCGAATGCCCTCGTATGCCCTGTGTATGGGGACATGTCACCCATATAGAAACACACCTCTTCAATCAATATCTGAGATGCAAATAAATAAATAAATAACCTTCTTAATAAATATAATATTTATATTGTAGTGGGTTCTATAGAGACATAATTCCCCATGGTATTGTTTTGATGTGTTGATGGGGCACTGTCACTTTAAGGAGGTTGGTTTTGGGTTGGGCTGAGAGGAGACGCCCTGTGTGGGGTTTCATTGGTAAATGTTTGATTACTACGAGCTGTCAGAAGCTAGCCCGGCATAGTTCTGACAGCTGTCACTTGTGCTACTGCGAAATAAATGACACACGGCTTTGTGTTGTCAACTGACAAATTGTGCGTTTCTCTATTCTGACGATTTCTACAATATAATATATATATATAAATAACTGTCTTTTACTAGGACCTTACTACTATGTACTATGTTACTATCCGTATACTACTACCTACCATGCTAATATGTCTATTATACTATGCACTCAGGGTGTAACACTCAAGTTCAACACTATTTGATGAACAATGCCACTGACCAGGGACGTGCACAGGACTTTAGAGGGGCAGATGCTCAAGGGCTGAAAAGGGCACTACACTTGTGTGCATATATTAACCGAGCGCGCGTAGCGCGCAAGCTCGATTTTTAAGGGCCCTTTTCGGGCAGGGGGCCCCCTTTTTATGCTTTTTGGGGGGTTTTGGTGATCAAATATTGAATATTGAACTATAATAATCAGTGCAGGAACTCACTTATCCTTGAAAGACACTTTTATCACTGACTTAAAAGGCCCATACATCTCCATAAATGTTCAGGGGGGAGGGAATAAGTGCTTACCCTACAGACCCCAAGAAGTGCTGTGCTGTATATTCTGTATTGTTTAATATAAATGCATTTTTTATTCCAATCCCGATTTGTATTTGAGATTCCCAAATCCCATCGGACTTGACTTCTTCGTGTCCCTCAATGAGAGTAATACCAGCATTCAACTGTATGCGCCACAGCGGTTTCTATCATCATCATCATCACCACCCACGCTATGCATAAAATATATAGGTCCGCGGAGAGGCACGCTGAGGAGGCCGTGCAAACTGCAATGGAATATGGGGCATCTCTCTCTTTACCTAATATTTTGATTCTATCCTGACATTTTTCAGTTGGAAGGGCAGTCTATATGCGTAACGGTAAAAAAATAAAAAATTAAAAATTAAATAAAAAATATTTTCTTTTTCAAAAAGGGCACTTTTTTGATGAGGCTCAAAAAGGCAGGTGCTCAGGCACCCCTTGGCCTCTATGTGTGCACGTGCCTGAAGCCGAGCAAACTATGAGAAACTTCACAGAGCGAGATTGATCGTGGAGGTCTAGCTGAGGAGGAGGAGGGAGCGTGTAGACTATCGTCGGTGCCAAGGATGTTGACTGACCCAGTCCTGCTACAGAACCAGCACATTGACAGAAATAAATGACAAGCTGACCCGACATTAATTAAGCACTGTAATGACTGAAATGAACGAGTCGCTGAAGCACACTGTATCATGTGCATATTCTACCGCTGGGCGCCATGCACGCACTGTCTGAGCTGTGTGTAGATATAGCACAATCTCAAGCACACGTTCAAATTGATAAGTCCCACACTTTGCTTAGAAATGATCGTACGCACGGTTTACTCACATATCTGTGCGTAGTTGCGTACGCACCATTGATAAATGAGGGCCCTGGTCTCACGTGGAGGAGAGAGAGCAGAGAACCAGGTCTCACGTGGAGGAGAGAGATCGGAGAACCAGGTCTCACGTGGAGGAGAGAGAGAGCAGAGAACCAGGTCTCACGTGGAGGAGAGAGAGCAGAGAACCAGGTCTCACGTGGAGGAGAGAGAGAGCAGAGAACCAGGTCTCACGTGGAGGAGAGAGAGAGAGCAGAGAACCTGGTCTCACGTGGAGGAGAGAGAGAGCAGAGAACCAGGTCTCACGTGGAGGAGAGAGAGAGCAGAGAACCAGGTCTCATGTGGAGGAGAGCAGAGAACAGAGGAACCGGCCTCGTGGGGTTCTCAAGGTACGTCTGGTCACGTCTCATCGCATCATCACGCCTGGCGGACCGTTCCTCCACGCTTGGCGTCACGTCATGTAAATCAGCGGTGTGACATCGTGACATCTGTTATTCAGGTCCGCACTCCCACGCCGAGCTGTTGCTCTCTCTCTCTACACAGCCTCTGCCCCCCGAGAGAGACGAGATCTGTACGAAATCCAGACGCCCGCGACTGGAATAGTTTGAAAGAAAATGCGGAGATTGATTGGATGTACACGGAGTATCAGGAATAAGCAGAGATTAGGCTTGTCTGAAGATTTATGAGTTATGCAGTGATGTAGTTGTCAGAAAAGTAAATAGACTATTTTTTATGCGTAAGGAAACCATACCTTTATGGCTGCGTTCATCGTCATTTCCATGGAGACAAATAACTTTTTTCACATGTCTGGTTCTTAAAAGAGATGAAAAATATGGGGGGGGGCGGGGGCAATCATATAATATGATTTATTCAATATGTTAAGGGAAAGTAATATGAGTATACTGTAGGTAGCACCGGTTTATTACTTGCTGTGGTACGTCGTCCAACTCTCTCCGTAGGGGTGTGATTCAGGTCATGTGAAATCTGTTCAGCACAAACACATTATGTCTTGAAGGGGAAGTTCAGCCAAAATACAAAATATCAATATATTTTTCTTCCCATGATAGTTCTGGTTTTACTTGCCAAGGTTAGGAGCCTTCAGCCGTAGAGATGTCTGCCGTCTGGCTGGAGAACTTGAGAACTGTAGGAAAATCTGACTCTTAATAATAAACACTGCAGGGACTCTGCTGCAGTGTATTACTACGGTTTGGACCATGTATACTATCATCACCATTACTGCTGTCTGACTGACTCCTGCCACTCACTACTGTATCACTATCATGATTATTACTTTGCACTTTGTTCTATGTTCTATAAAAAAATTTGTATCCACTTTTTCTCCCCATTTTCTATTTTTCTCCCATCCCAATTTCATGTATCCAATTCTCCCCTCCCCTGTCTTGAACGTTGCTAGACTATGCCTCCCACAGGTCGGTTGTAGTGAGGACAGAAGCCTTGCATCACGTGTCCCGTCCAGTACACGAGGAGGCAGCCTGTCGCATCTTTTCACCGCAGCAGCTCGAACTATCAGTGGCGAGGAGTAACGCGCGGGAGGCTCACGCTGCCCCCGTCACTTCCTGCTTCCCTCGCACCGGCGTCACCAAACCGACCTGTAGGAGTCGCTGTCCACAACGTCAAATCCCCACCCACCGGCTTTCCCACCCTCTAACACTTGCCAATTGTGTTAGTATGAATGACCGGCCAGCCGGTAGCAACGCCGAGAGCTGGGCTCGAACCCAGCGTCTCCTGCGTTAGAGGCGAGCGCCTTGCCCACTGCGCCAATCAGCCGCCCTATATTCTATTCTTTATTGTTATTATTAGTAGTAGTAGTAGTAGTAGTAGTAGTAGTAGTAGTAGTAGTAGTAGTAGTAGTAGTAGTAGTAGTAGTAGTAGTAGTAGTAGTAGTAGTAGTAGTAGTAGTAGTAGTAGTAGTAGTAGTAGTAGTAGGGCGTCATAGCAGCATGGGGGAGGGGGGTACAGGTATGGGCAGGGTAATAGTAGAAAGACATAAATATAGGCAATACAATTAGATCTAAATATAAAAATATGAGAAATATAAACAGTGTAAAGAAAGGTGCAGATGAGGGTCTGTATGCCCTATCGGTTATATTATACGTTACAATAAATATAGGCAATAAAGAATTTTAATCTGAGTGTATACTATGAGTAAGAGTAAAGTAAACAGTAAACTGTATAGACAAGGTGCAGTATACACACAAGGTACCCTAACTGGCATGATATACGTCATACATTGTATTCCGTGCAGGTTTTGGTGGTTAACTCATTGACCGCCGGGTATTAGACGGATTAAAAGATAGGAGTGTGTCACCTTGTTTGTAGAGCTATAACTATATTCTATTCTCCTTAAATTCCTTCCTTGCCATTTTTTATTTCTCTCCTGAGATTGCATTTGTTCTTTTTTATTCGAAGGCCTCATCTCTTTTATTGAGGGCCACTTGAACTGCTGTGTTTATCCAGGGCTTTTGGCTGGGACATACGCAGATTGTCTTTTTGGGTACGATGTGCTCTGTGCATTTTGGGATGAATCCACAGACTGCTTCTGTGTACCCTCAAACACACTCTGTCTGTGCACAGAGAGAAAGAGATGAGGCTTTCGAATAAAAAAGAACAAATACAATCTCAGGAGAGAAATAAAAAACATCAAGGAAGGAATTTAAGGAGAAGATTGAAGAGCAGCTGAACAGCAGCAACACAAGTGTGTCTGGAGAGGCCTACAGAATATCACAGACTTAACTCTTTCAGCGCCAGAGGCCTAGCCCATCTTAGTTCCTACTGCGCCACCACTCTAAGAGATAGGGCTGCGTGGCGGTGTTTGCAGGGCTATATCTATATTCTATATTATAGCTATGGATACAATACTATGGCTCATTTGACATCAACTATCCATCGTTCAATATGTGAAAAAGAATGATTTTTATACGTTTGCGTATTGCGTGTTATACCGTGGTGAATATAAGTATAGTTTCAGAGTGATCCTGGCTAATTCCATAAAACGGCGCTATGGAGGAATACATGAATTTTACTAAAAGCGTTGGCGTTGCTCGCCTAGACACGCTACTATTTCCAAATCAAATGTATATAATAGGTATTATGTTTCATCATGAATGCATGAAAGGGGGGGGGGGGTCGTTTTTTTATGCTTTGATCGTCACCAACGGCATACGTTCTGGAGTACGTTACACATGGTCGCAATGATCAATGTGAAATCATGGTTGGATCAAAGCAGGATTGATGTCATATAGTCCTTACCTTCACTAGGAGGTACCCCAAAAAGAATATTCCAATTGTCTGATCGCGATTTCCAGTATTGGTGTCCACCGTGTCGCCAACATAATCCACAACAACACATGCATCGGGGGCATTGGACGCGTTTCAATGCCATCGAATGAACCGCTAGACTCGCCTGACCAAGAAAACTGTGCCCGGAGTGAATTAACACTAGAACAGCCATGGATAAAATGTCACTGATTCCCGCCGGAAGGGGTCAGATGACCCCACAGCTTATATGAGAAATATGAGAAAAATAAACAGTGTAAACTATATAATTACGTCTTAATATAAAAATATGAGGTTTACCACAGGTTTGAGTGGAAAAAAAATTACAATAAAAAAATTATAATAATAAATAAAAATATTATTATTATTATTTTTTTTAATTTGGATGGAAGTGACACACATTGACGGGCAAAGAGCCACATGCGGCTCGCGAGCCATGGGTTGGCCACCCCTGTGCTAGACGCTCGCAAAGTGATGTGACTTTCCACATATATATTCCATATATACTGTATGTGGAATAACGTTCTAATTACATTTTCCTGAAGTCATTTTGAAATTTTAGAAACCGTGCCAGATAAAACGGGTACTTTTAGGAAAAGTCATTGAGTGACAGAGCTGGAGCTCGACCGAGTGACGAGGATACATTTATTTAAAATGCCTAGGGGTCATTTGACCCCTTGTCGGCTGTGCTAGTGTTAAACGTAACACCGGGTGTGAAGAAAAGGTTTCGAAGGGTGGGCGATACTGCCACCTATCAGGATGCGGCCGGTATTGCACTCTAGCGATCTCAGAGTGGTTCCCTATGGTAACCCAGAGGTCCGTGTGAGAGAAATTAATAAAAATATCGAATAAAAGAAATAACGATAAAACCCAACTATACTCGGGTTTTCGGGGGTTCCTGGCGCTCAACGCATGGCGAGATAACCCCGACTATCCTCGGGTCTGGCGCTGATTGAGTTAACGGGGAAGAACAATAACACAGCCACCATCGCTGCCTCTCTACAGGACGAGCTTAACACCTTCTATACCCGGTTCAAGGTCAAAACCCCCTTCCCCGCACGCCACAGCCCCGCCATGGCCCCGCAGTCATCACTGAGGCTGAAGTGTGGAGAGAGTTCCTGCACATCAACATCAGAAAAGCAGCCGGTCCTGATGGAATTCCAGGCCGAGTGCTCCGGGCATGCACAGCAGAGCTAGCTAATGTATGCATGTATGAGATCACAGGGTACATGTACATCTTATAGCCATAGGACTCTGGAACCTCCAGAGGTCGGTATGTTGGTACAGTAGGTAATTTAACAGCATGTTTGATTGCATGGTATGGTCTTCTATAATAATTATGAGTATAATAAGCAATTAAGACACAACAATATTGTGTTGTTAATACATTAAATGCTTACATTTTGATCAAAATGATTAATACATTATGTAAACATGATTCTTGCATACGTATTCAGTACCGTCCCGCAATTTCAATCAAATGTCCCACAAAATCGACACGCTGTCCTGCATTTGGATCATACGGAAATGTTGGTCACCCTACATGACGGCGATAGGACTGATCACCAACGGCAACGAGTCGGCCTACAGGAGTGAGGTTGAGAACCTGGCAAAGCGGTGCCAGGGAAGCAACCTCTCTCTCTCTCACTCTCAAGACCAAGGAGCTGATCATGGACTACAGGCAGAAAGGCCCAGCAACGCCCCTACTGTACCACCTCAGGAGACATTCGGCATGGGGCCGGGGCACCACAGAGTGGAGTATACTGACGTGATTGATTGATTGATTGATTGATTGATTGATTGATTGATTGATTGATTGATTGAAAACGTGCAGAATGGGTACAATACAGTACAGCTCAATACAAACAACTGCTAGGATGAAGACCAGAAAAATACTTTCATCTTGTTTACAAGACATACAAATATACGGTACTGTGTAAGAAAGAGAGAACATCATAAAAAAAAAAATAGAAATCCGAAGGGGAAGAAACTGTACATTAGAGGGGGTTGGGTGGGGTGGGGGAGTGGGGGGGGGGGGGGGGGGGGGGATTTTGACATTTACAGGGGCTATTTTCTAATTGCAGCCACCAGTAGGTGCTATTTGAGAGCGGTTTTGAAGGAGGGTAGGGATTCACATTCCTTTACGGCTGTGGGTAGGGCGTTCCACATTGATGTGGCATAATTGCGAAACGTGTTTAGTCCCTTGTTTGAGCCGAATCTGGGTTGAACATGATTTGTGGAGCTCCCTCTGGTGTTGTGGTCGTGGACTTCACTGACCTTTAGGAAGTATTTGGACATGTACATGGGTACCTTAGTGGTATAGTGTATCTTGTAGACCAGGCCCATTGCAAGTTGCTGTACTCTGTCGTCTACTCTAAGCCATCCTAGATTGTCAAAATGGGCAGGGGTGAGGTGGGTTTTAGGAGTAAGGCCAAGCAGTAGTCTGACCAGTTTGTTTTGTGATGTTTGGAGCCTTGTTTTTAGGGCCTTTGAGGTGCTTTGGTACCATGAGGTGCAAGCATAGTCGTAGTACCCTTGTATGAGTGCTCCTGCCAGAGTCTTCAGGGTATTCTTATTTACCAGAGAGGAGATCCGGTACAAAGATCTTGTTCATTGGTTGACTTTTTTCATTACATTGGTTGCCATTTTGTCACAGGAAAGATTTGCCTCTAGGATGGAACCCAGGTATGTAATTTCATCTTTCCTTGTTATTTGATCCAAAGAGAATGGATTCCGTTTTACCCAGGTGTAATGATAGTTTATTATCAGCGAGCCAGGTGCAGATTCTACTGAGTTCAGAGCTGAGGGCTTTTTCAACCTGCAACTTATTGTCCCTGTCAGAGACCAGCAGGGCCGAGTCGTCCGCGAACAGGAACAAGTTGCAGTCACAAGCTGACGACATGTCATTTGCATAAATTAGGAACAGTAAAGGTCCTAATAATATGCTTCCTAATACGATGGTTTGGAAACACCAACCAGAACAACCGCGAGCACTGGAGAGAGTAGTGCAGCCGAAAAGATCTGCGGATGCAAGCTATACCCACCATCAGGGGCGTAGCTGGGGGGGGGGTAGCTTAGGATTATTCCAAGGGCCCAGCACTGGGGGGGGGGGGCCCAAAAAAAAGAAAAAAAATTTGTTTCTGAAGTGTGTGTGTGTGTGTGTGTGTGTGTGTGTGTGTGTGTGTGTGTGTGTGTGTGTGTGTGTGTGTGTGTGTGTGTGTGTGTGTGTGTGTGTGTGTGTGTGTGTGTGTGTGTGTGTGTGTGTGTGTGTGTGTGTGTGTGTGTGTGTGTGTGTGTGTGTGTGTGTGAGATATATAGAGAGAGAGGGGGGGCTTTGGTAGACTATTGCATTGGTCCATTCATTGAAGATGAACGCAATGCGACATCCTTTACTAGGCTCACCCACCAACAGTGCAGGTGCTGAACTGCTGATCCGAATGTATAGGTAAAAACCATATTATGCGTTTTCATCAATAAAATAATTGCCAAAAGAAATTCTGCTCGCGCGCTCGCATTCACTGGGGGCCTACAAATACATTCTTTCATGGGGCCCAGAATCTGGAGCTACACCCCTGCCCACCATAGACAGTATATTCACCGAGTGGTGCGTCAGCAAGGCACACAGGATCCTGAAAGAGCCCAGCCACCAAACCACAAACTGTTTGAGCTCATGCTGCCTGGCAGACGGTACCGCAGTCTCAGGTCCACATCCAAGAGGACACTGAGCAGCTACTACAGTCTCAGGTCCACATCCAAGAGGACACTGAGCAGCTACTACAGTCTCAGGTCCACATCCAAGAGGACACTGACTGCTACTACAGTCTCAGGTCCACATCCAAGAGGACACTGACTGCTACTACAGTCTCAGTTCCACATCCAAGAGGACACTGAGCAGCTACTACAGTCTCAGGTCCACATCCAAGAGGACACTGACTGCTACTACAGTCTCAGGTCCACATACAAGAGGACACTGACTGCTACTACAGTCTCAGGTCCACATCCAAGAGGACACTGACTGCTACTTCCATCGGGCAAACAGATTACTGATGGATAGACTCTAAATCATCACATAAGCATACACACAAGAGCACCTTGCACACGTGACGCCACACAAGCACACTTATTACATGGACACACTGCTGCTACTTACACTGTATAATAATAATCTTTTCATATTTTATCGGCGGGTTAAATCATCTCACATTTTTCAGAATGTATGTACATTTAGAAAGCTGTGTTAATAAAATGATCTGAATGTGAAAATCAGCAATGATAATAATAATTGGTGTTGGTATTTATTTAGACAAAAGCTCTGAGAAACCTGTTAAGAGAAGTTGGGGCATTGCTTCGGTAGTTATTGTTAGTGCGGCAGACTGACATTTCAATACAGAAACATGATATTCAAAAGTACTAAAGTCATCAAAAGAGATGCTCCAAGATCTACAACAATAGTGGATATGGAGGCTCCGCCCAGCTTTCCCTGTCAAATGGAAATGATTCAATAAGAGCAGCCGGCAGGGCGGCTAGGTGGTGCAGTGGGCAAGGCGCTCACCACCAATGCAGGAGACGCTGGGTTCGAGCCCAGCTCTCCGCATTGCTATCAGCTTGGCTGGTCGTTCATACTAATACAATTGGCAGTATTAGGGGGTGGGAAGCTGATGGGTGGGGATCGGACGTTGTGGACAGCGACTCCTACAGGTCGGTTGGTGCGCCTGCGCAGCAGAATCAGGAAGCGATGGGGGCGGCGTGTCCCTCCAAACGCAGACCCCCGACGCTGAGAGATCGCGCTGTGCAGGTGAAAAGATGCGACGGCTGCTTCTTCGAGTACCGGAGGGGACACGTGATGTAAGGCTTCGTGCACATTGCAGCCGGCTTGTGGGAGGCGTGGCCTAACAGCGTTCGAGACAGGGGAGGGTAGAATTGGACGATACGAAATTGGGATGGGAGAAAAATAGAAAAATGGGAGAAAAAGTAGATACAAAATAAAATAAGAGCAGCCGGCACATCAGTGTTGAGCCAAGTTTCAGTAAAAAAAAATATACAGTCTATACGTGACGTTCTATAATCAGGTCATTAACTGAAAATACTTGGGAGCAGCGCCGTGTTGTGCGAAAGCAAGTGTGAACAGGTGTGTTTTTAGGTGGGTATATTGAAGAGGTTGATGGTGTCGGAGCCTCGGATGGAGGGGGGGAGGGAGTTCCACAGCCTGGGGGCAGCTACGGAGAAAGCTCTGTCTGGAAATCATCAGACCGAGAGGAGACAACAGTCTGTATAGCAGCGGGAGGCGTTTCCATAGTTAAAAGAGTGTTAAAGCCAAGAGCCAAGAGCAAGGCACTGAATGCCGCGTTGGGAGTAGAATCATTAAGACCGTGTGTTAGAGGTGACAGGAGTTTATGGCTGTAATTAAAATCAATTGGCATCGGACTCGCCACACATCAGCTGTGGTTGGGTTTGTATCTCTGTTGCATTTCCTGTAAACTTTCTGGTTGCTAGGCAACCTTTAAAAATGCCCACCGCCAACTGCACTACAAAAGCTAAATCACGATGATACAACCTGAGTATCTGGTTAGATAATACACATCATTTTTCTCAGCACGTGTTACATCTTCAATCAAAAATAAAAGCAAGACCTCTGGCTTCTTGGACAGGAATGTCCAAATGTCCATTCTCCCATTGTTTGACTATGGCAATGTCATTTACATGCATGCAAGCAAGAGTGTCCTTGATCGCCCTAATGTTTTTAGTAATGGTAAGTAATGGTTTAGTAAGTAATTGGGTTTGCTACAAATGACCCCTTTTGAACACATCACTGTGACTTAGGCCATGTCCAGACTAAAACGATTTAGGTTGTATCAGGCAAAGTATTTGATCGTTTGCACCTTTCAGCCACACGGAACTGCGTTCTGGCAGCCTGAAGACGCTACTTTCTGATACCAGCTCCCAGAGTGAGCAATTCTGAAGATGCCCCCAATTGCGTCACCATCTTTACAAGCAAAACGCGTCTTCTCCTGAACCGATGACGCGATAGCCCACCTCTCCCTTACCCCGCGTGATGAAAACATCACAACAACAAGGGCATCAGAGTATTTGTGTTCGTGTTACAGAAGCTATTGAGCTTGATCTGGCTTTTACAGCAAAATGTACTGCGCCTGTACTACAATCATCGACAACAGATTGACATCGCCCTTAATCCGCATGCAAACCCAGACAAAAAAAGAAACATGATACATATATGTCTTATAAATGATGTCCAGATATGTCCTGGCTAGAAGTGTTTATTAAAAAACCTCCATAATTTAGTAAATAAAGCTGTAGCCAGCCAGCTAGCATTGATGCTATTCAAAATGCTATCCACATTAGCTAAATAGCTAACCAACTAGATACAATAGACAGTGGTATCCTGAGGTAACGTTAAATACAGACAACGTTTGCTAGTCGAAAGGACTGGACACACACACGGACAAGTTAAACATCAATCAATTAATTTATTACAACACAGGTAGTTTGAGCTGCCTCCGACCGCACCACGGGGCTATTATATTAAATACGGCTTTGAGCTCTCTCTCTCTCCTGCCGATTAAAATCCACAGCTCTTCCTCCTCCTCATCACCGGCTGCCTGTGAAGCTGCACTCGTGCCGCTGTGTGTCTCTCCTATCCGTTGAAAACTAGTGTCGGCTCAAAAGCACAGAACCGGACACACAAGTTATCGAAAACAACGATCGACAACACTTCCGGCCAGTTTTCTAAATAAAAGAGCGACGTCTAAAATAGGAAAGACATTTATTTTGTAAATTTGTGGCACGCACTTATTATCTTGAGACGTTTTCGTTTTTACGGAAAACTTTTTTTAAATGAAAACGAAACGAAAACGAAAAAGATCTAAATCATTTTAGTCTGGACAAGGCCTTATACACATCTGTAAATTGGCCATTATTAAACTCTTAATTGACTTACACTCATTTACAAAACTCTGGAGAAGACGGTAAGCTAATTTCCCAAAATGTTGGCGTGTTCCTTTAAATAAAATAAAATAAAATAAATAAAACAGTCCCAGCCAGGTCTGGCCAGGTTCTAAAGACAAACGGAGACTCTTACTGTGTACCAGACGGGCCACAGCGCCGCTAAACTCTGGCTAGTGGACACAAGGCATAAATGTCCCAGATCTAATGAGAGGATGTGATTCTTGTCATGGCCTGTCGTGTTACTGAAGCCATAAACCACAATACCTTCCAGAATGTGGAGGGAGATGATTTAAAGGCAATAAGACCCTTGTGACCACGTTTTCGAGTGAACGATTCGCTGCATTCTGTAAAATGTAACTCAGCAGTCATGAGTCGCATCTTGACTGTGACATTGTTCCAAAGAGCCCAAAGGGGACCATCTGTTAATATTAATGACACCCTCCAAGAATCCCACATTAGTCTGACACACACATAACCCATAACCCTCATAACCCAAGCGAGGCTACTTCAGGCCAATCCTATAAAACGCGAAAGTGTCCCCCTGCGACCTTAAACTGAAATTAAAAACATAGGCGTTCACTTCACTTCAAAGGGAACCTTTGACCGCCACCCCCCCCCCCCCCCCCCCCCCCCCCCCCTCGCCCCTCGCCACTCTCTGGGGTTTTACTGCAGATGATTGGACGTTCCCTTGCTAGTGTTTACTCAAGGTGAACAGGGCCACTTGGATGACCCAGGGCAATAACGGCAGGGGGAGATTTCCCCCCCCCCCCCCCCCCCCCTCTGCTTACCACTGTTCCAGCTGGTCCCGGTGAAACACACGCGTCCAACATCCTGGACACGTCACTCTCTCTGACCCCAAGGACATCCCGTACACCTCTACTCAACTGGGGGGGAGGGGGGGGGGGGGGGTTGCTAGTTGCTCATGTAGCCTACTGCTGACTATCTTCCAGCAAAATTGCAATTGCATATCGTAGATTATTGTTTTATTGTTTTTATTGTGGATCCCCATTAGTCTACGACACCAAGGTGTCCAAACATTTAGAATGCAAACACAAACCAATTTCAAATAAAAATATAAAACCACAAACGTTGAAGTACTCAAACAAACAAAGTGAATCAAAAGCTCACTCAATTAAGTCAAATATCACAATTCTCCAACCATAGAATACATATTCCATAATAAGCCCATGAGGACAAAACAGATAAAATCGTTTAATATGATTTTAACTCATAACTCAGCATAACTTGTCTCAAGTCACCGATCACCTTTATATTTCCATACTCATTTCCATAATAAGTCAATGACCAAAATGTATCTCGTTATTCCTGAGCGCAATTTGTAACTTTTTTTAAACATAAATTTGTTCCTTAGGACATACCTGACTCCTATAAGATTGAACAGAATGGGACTTAAACAAGATTCTCTATGTTCCTTATGTACAAATGGGGACGAGGGGACATTTATGCACATGTATTGGGATTGCCCACCGGTTAAGATATTCTGGGAAGAAGTGTCCCAGCAATTATCAGTATTCTTATTTCTGAACATACCTGTACATCCCTCTGTATTGCTGTTGAATGATGTTTCTCAGTTTGCAGCCCCTATACAGCTAAAGAGACTAGTTTTATCCGGTCTCACAGCTGCTAAAAAGATGATAGCATCACGATGGATTCAACCGGATAAAATGTGCCGGAAGGTATGGGTTCTTACCTATCTCGATGTGATTTATCTAGAAATATCTACAGCAAGAATTTTAGGTGTCAGTGAAACCAACATTGCAATCAAATCAAATCAAATCAAATTTATTTATAGGGCCCAACAACACACGTTAATGTCCCCATGGGCCGTACAGATCTTCTTTAAACAAGTCAAGAAGAAAACATAACAATAAGTCAAGAACAGAACAAGAACACCATAAGGTGCAAACATTTTTAGATGGATGCAAATAAATGAAAGAATGCAAGCACTCCCAGACATACCCCACGCGAAGGTAAGGAAAAACTCACTAAAACCTAACAATAGGGGGAAAAAGCTCCACAGGCAGTGTGGAGGAGAGAAACCTTAGAAGGGCCATTCAAGGGGGGATCTCCCTTTTTAGATGTTGGTGATAGTAGTGTTGCAGACGGACAGTTGGTAAGCATGCACTCATGTGTGTAGTGGAACACAGATGAGTGCATGCAATAGCAACTGTACATTTTGAAAAATTAAAGATAGAGCTAATAGCGATAGCAACTGAACATTTTGAAAGATTAAAGATAGAGCTGATAGCAATCTATTTGAGGCACAGGGGCGGCGCAAAGAGGGTCACGTCCTCCCCGTCTTAGTCAAGGGACATTTAACACTCCGGTCGTTGCTCAGGGACAGCCGGAGACAGGGAGATAGGGGCGGCGCAGAGAGGGTCACGAACTCCCCGACATCATCGCGGGACATCCGGCACTCCGGTCACCACTACGAGACCTCCGGAGACAGGGGGGCACGCAGAGGGGGTCGCAACCTCCCGGCCTTCGTCACGGGACGTCCAACACTCCGGTCAACACTCCAGGACAGCAAGTCATAGGGAGACAGGGAGACGGGACAGGCGTTAGACGGCTCATGAGATTGTAGTAGGCGGACATAGCAATAGATACAAGTGGTAGGCATATATGTGAAAGGAGTAGATATATGAAGTAGGCGTATTATGTGAATAGAAATGGAAGTACTTAACCCAGCAATGAAACCGCATTGACTGTTAATCTGTTAACAGTCTGTTAATACTGTTAATCAGTTGACAGGACCACGGACAGACGGCGGTGAATAACTGATCCAAGGCCTCGGAGGTGCATGTAGAGCAGTGTTAGAAGTGGTGGAGAGAATAAAAGCTAGCATATGAATTGTAGTGCCTGGTTAGAAACGAATGAAAATGGATGGATTATCCAAGTGGGGGTGCGGGGGGGGAGAGCGAGCGAGAGCATAATTATGTATTGTATTAGAAAGCAAGTATTAGGTATATATCTCGTAAACTACATTTATATTGATTCAAATTGTGATTTACATTGGATGTTTACTGTTCATGCTTGTGTGTCTAATTTTATGTTAAGTTTAAAAAAATTATAAAAAAATAAAATACAAAAAAAAATGTGTTCCTTACCATAGTTATATTTCGTGGATTAGAAATTAGATTAGATTAGATTAAAATGTATCGTCATCATACAGCACAGGTACAGTACAACGAAGAGAAGTTTGGCAAATGTAGCAGTAAAGTGCAATAGTAATACACAATGTACAGGTCGTTAAACTGGGTATAAAATATACAAATTAGTACTACTGAGTGTAGTGCTAATCAGGTGTATGCAGTCATTGTACGTCCTATAGCTTTGTTCTGTATTGACATCTGCACAAATCCTAATCTTCCGCGATCTGTATCCGACTATCCGTATGTCCAGACCGCTCTTTATTGTTGCGATTGGTTTAGATAACCTATAATTAGCCACACGTATGGTGTGTAGATAATCACATGTTCTATTCTAATGTCTGTTCCGCCCCGCGCTTGGCTCTTATCCTCCGACTTACACATTCATTGTGATTCATTCAGCAGCCAAGCCACACAACCCTCCAGGCCGCCCCCAATAGACACGTTGAAATACAGGGGGCTCTCCGTCTTGTTTACGGTGCCTTGTGCAAACCCATTTTATCATCCGCTCCCCGCAGTAGGCCCTAATGGTATTCTGAGTGTCGAAGAGCTCTAAATCCCTTAAAGGTCCATTTTCCCAGAGTAAAGCCAGAGACACTGTGGGGAGAAAGAAAATAGACAAAGGCTGAAGGTACAGAGAGCTCGCCCCAACTCAGATGAAGTGTGAACGAGGTGTTTCTAACCCTTTCGGGGGGTGACAGTGGCTCAGGAACAGTGATGCCGGTAACTAAAGTAACTAGTTACTCTAATCTGATTACTTTTTTCAGTAAATAGTCATCTAACTTGTTACTTTTTACAAGCCAGTAATCGGATTACAGTTACTTTTCCAAGTGGCTGTGCGTTACTATTTAGTTACTATCTCATAATGCTGATGATAAGAGAGCCAGGGGTACGGTCAGCTAGACCGGAGATGGGACGTGCGCTCGCGCACGCACTCACACAGCCACACACACCGGAGAATAACAACCTATAATACCATGCATGTTTTATATTACACAACGGTTTTACACATGTATTTTTCATTAAAATTATATTATATACATTTTCTATTTTATTCAGTTTGGGAACCACTGTCCTAGAGTGCCTGAGCAGTGGACAGCTGTGACCTTATATGGCCTGATGGCTGATGACGTCTCATGATGACCTGTCTGAGCGGCCGATCATGATTTATGACATTATGCCCTTTCAATAAAGCATTATTTAATCATTTAGTCATTCTTATGTTGTGGCAGCAGCAGGGGGGACGACGACGACTTCGTAAACCTAGTTACTTTCAAAGAAACGAAGTTACTTTGATAATCAAGTAATCAGTAAAGTAACTAGATTACTTTTTAAAGGAGTAATCAGTAATCAGTAATCAGATTATTTTTTACAAGTAATCTGTGGCATCACTGCTCAGGACGTCTGGTAAAACGGAAGGTTCACGGTTTGATTCCGGCTCCTCCCCGGCAGCGCGACGAAGTGTCCTTGAGCAAAGACACTTAACCCTCGAACTGCTCCTAGTGAGCAGGTTGGCACATTGCGTGGCCGCCTCCACCGTCTGTGTGTGAGTGGGTGAGAATGGGGGTGTAACGATGCGACCTCACAACGATTCAATGCATCGTGAAATCCCTTCATTTGACCACGATTCGATACATGTTCGATACATTTTCGATCAGTCAATTCCCCAAAAAAATTTGAATACACAAATGTGGCTGGGGGAACTGATTCACTCAGCATGAATGGACTATAGGTCAATAAAAACAATACACACACATTTTTTAATTTTTTTTTTATACATTTAGATTATAATTAGGGATGCTCGATATTGGCTTTTTTACCGATACCGATATACCGATATTGTCCAACTCTTAATTTCCGATACCGATATCAACCGATACCGATATATGCAGGTTTCCCCCCCCGCCAAAAAACTGAATCATTTCAGGTAATTAACATTACATATCTCTTGTCGTGGAATTAACACAACATTATGCATACTTTTGACAATAAATAAAATCAGAATTTGTTCTTACTTGCTTGCCTATGTAAATAAAGGTGTAATAAATGTAAAAAAAAAATAAATAATAATAATTTGAAAACCGATACCGATCATTTCCGATATCACACTTTAATGCCAATATCGGCCGATAATATCGGACATCCCTAATTATAATCGATTCTAACATATTCAAATCGATGCATTTCGATTCATCGATGCATCGTTACACCCCTATAGGTGAGAATGTGAGGCACAAGTTGCAAAGCGCTTTGGATAAAAAGCTGCTACAGTATGTAAAGGCAGTCCCTTTACCCTTTACCATGTTCTCTTGTAAAGGTGAAGCTCCGTGGTCGACATCCTCATTGGAATGTTCAGGTCTCCCAATCCTAATCTCACAGCGTGACATTGTGTCCGCCGATGCGGTTAAATGTTTTCTTCACTCTGTAAACGGAAAGAAAACTGTTCATAGCCGCACCGTGTTGACAGAGTTTCCTCTGAGTGAACTCAATTATTTCCGGACAAATATGTACCTGGGGGCAGTGGTGTGGCAGTTGAGGACAGAGCAATGGTGGTAGAAGTACACAGTTCCTTTACTGTAAAAGTAGAATTACCCTCCATAGCCTGCCCCCCCCCCCTACCTGACCGACCTCCTTCTCCCCTACCGCCCCACCCTGTTCCCTCCGGTCCTCTTCCACTCTTTCCCTCACTGTCCCGTCATCCAGACTTAAACTTTTTGGTGACGGGCTTTTTCACGAGCTGCACCCAGACTTTGTGGAACTCCCTCCCTCAGACCGTCCGAGACTCTCCCTCACTCTCCACCTTTAAATCCCGACTCAAGACCTACCTGTTCTCCCAAGCATACAACCTTCCCTGCCCATAACCACCCTCCTCCAACCTACCACCTCGCTTTCCCCTTCCCTACTTACCTCTCCCTCTCCTGCTGTTCCCCTACTGGACTCTGTATCTGTTACTTGTTACCCGTGGTTGTATGTCCTGCGTCTTCATACTGTCGCTTATTCCCTGTGGTTCTTTGTTTCTTTGTTCATTTGTTTTTGCTCATTGTGAGCGTCAGCTTTGGGTTCCTGAAAAGCGCTTTATAAATAAAATGTATTATTATTATTATTATTATTATTATTATTATTATTATTATTATTATTATTATTATTATTATTATTATTATTATTATTATTATTATTATTATTATTATTATTATTATTATTAATTATTATTATTATTATTATTATTATTATTATTATTATTATTATTATTATTATTATTATTATTATTATTATTATTATTATTATTATTATTATTATTATTATTATTATTATTATTATTATTATTATTATTATTATTACTACCCAGGGAGCAGCGGAGTCCTCCGTTAAGATTTTACTTAAGTAAAAGCAGAGAAGTATTTTCTATTGAATGTACTTAAGTATCTAAAGTAAAAGTATGCATTACGTTGGTGTATTCCAGTGCTTGGGAGCATTCAACCCTTGATCCATCGACCACTGAAAGTTATGTTAAAGTGGTATGTGGTCCAGTCCTGCTGCTCTGATTAAAGGTCATGTTAAAGTGGTATGTGGTCCAGTCCTGCTGCTCTGATTAAAGGTCATGTTAAAGTGGTATGTGGTCCAGTCCTGCTGCTCTGATTAAAGGTCATGTTAAAGTGGTATGTGGTCCAGTCCTGCTGCTCTGATTAAAGGTCATGTTAAAGTGGTATGTGGTCCAGTCCTGCTGCTCTGATTAAAGGTCATGTTAAAGTGGTATGTGGTCCAGTCCTGCTGCTCTGATTAAAGGTCATGTTAAAGTGGTATGTGGTCCAGTCCTGCTGCTCTGATTAAAGGTCATGTTAAAGTGGTATGTGGTCCAGTCCTGCTGCTCTGATTAAAGGTCATGTTAAAGTGGTATGTGGTCCAGCTATGCTGCTCCGATCACGTCCTCTTGAAGTTGACAGGTTTCAAACGGGAAAGTATATCATCTTCAAAGTAACTAGTAACTGACGGGTTCAGATAAATGTAGTGGAGTAAACAAAGAAATGTTACTATTATAGATACTATAACTGTTCGCTTTTATGGTAAACATGTTCTTAAACATTCAAACTGTGATAATATGAAAATAAACATTTGTTTTGTTTTTCCGCGATTTTCCAGCGGTCGGCTTGTGGTCGAAGGTCACATAGAGGTAGAACAGTCACTGCGATCTGTAATGACACACTAACACTTGAGTCATTGACTCAGAGAGACAGGGAGACAGGGGGAGTTCCATGTGTTTGCAGTGGGCAGACATACAGTAGGTGCAATAGATACATGTAATAACCCTCCATCAACTCCCTGAAGTACTCATATTCAAATATCTAAGCTTTCTCTCTCGTGGTTTTCAGATTCAGAGTTTTATTTGCCACATGGAAGTAGTAAATCATACAGTTCTCATACAAACACATACATCCAGTTATTTAATTCATGCCGTCAAAGTGACAGATGCGCCGCCGCATTGAAATGCATTCAGGATGGATGTGTGTCAGTTAGGATTTGAATCCATTAAGGCTGGCAGTGAGGAGCATCATGTACAGTACATAAAACAATATTCACTTAAAGGGACAGGCACATGAATGAGCCTCTCACAGAGAAAAACAGACACACACACACACACACATGCTAAATGGTAAATGGTAAATGGCTGCTTTTTTATATAGTGCTTTTATCCAAAGTGCTTTACAATTTGTTACTCACATTCTTACCCATTCACTCTCACATTCACACACCGATGGCGGAGGCAACCATGCAATTAGGGGTTAAGTGTCTTGCTCCAAATCCTGACGGAATTGTCTAGTTTAGCATATCGCTGCTGGCGGGACAAAACCTCCTAACTCCATATATTTTTTTTTATCAACTCAGTAGATCATCCTCCATGTGTGTGTGCTTTTACAAAGTCTACACAATGGGAAAGCATTAAACCAATCATCTGTCTAAACCTCGTAACTCTATTCGCCCTCAAATCTGTGTTCGTTTTTTTCATCTGCTGAAAAGTTGGGTTTTTGGAGTTATGAGGTTTTGTCCCGCCTGCAGCGATATTATCTCATATACATCCAAAAACAGTTTTTGCACACATTCATTTAGTTTGACAGTTATTGAGAGTAAATGAGTTTGTCACCAGTGATGTCACCGGGGACAGTGAATCCTTGAATCCTTGTGTTGTGTTACAACTGTATAAGACAATTACCTTGTCTTATACAGACCGCTGCCCTATCATAATTAATGGAACTGTGATTAACACAACACAAAGATTCAACGTTCTGGATGACATCACCGGTGGCCACATTCAAACTCACTTAGTCTCAATAACTGTCAAACTAAATGAATGCGTGTGAAACGGTTTAGCATTTATTTTGATGTGTGTGAGATTATCTTGCAAAATAAATCAGCATCGGTTTGGCGGAGTGCCCCTTTAAAGCGCCGGAGAATGAACAGAAGTGCATTTACAATAACAAATTTGAGCTGGCATCATGCACACACGTTTAATAGATGAAGAAAATAACCAATTAAGCCCAACGACCTTGGGGGAAAACGCATTTTTCAGGCATTTATTATGTGTCGAGATTTTTTTTTTCATTTTCGGGGCCCCTTTGGTAATTTAGTTTGACACCACTGTATAAATAACCCAGAATCCCCTGCTCCTGCGTCCATCACTCACTACCTGCACTGGCACGACATGGTGGCACAAAGTCAAACGGTGCCGAGTGACTTGGCAGCAGGAGCCGCCGCGCCCCGCTCCTGAGAGAGGGGATCTAATCTCCTCCCACGCGGTCAGCGGGAGATTAGATTCCCTCTCAGGAATGCTAATTCATCAAGGAGCCGGTGCGCCCGCCCGGGGTCCGTCCGGGACGTTGCTGCTTGTGATTAAAGACTCAATTTCCCAGAGGTCAGTGTGGTCTGGTCACATATATTACATACTAAAGAGATGGGAGTGTCTCCCTGACATCCGGACTCCGACGGGGGGTTCGGGTGGCCGTGAGCGCCCCGGGGCGCGTGACTAGATCGAACGCCGTTGTCGAGAAATCCTCTCGCTCACGCACTCAGTCAAGGACACTATAACAGAAGGAAGGGTCATCACGTCACAGTGTATAGCAGCGCGTGAACGCACATTGGTGCCTGCCAAGTGTGGACACTTTCAGTTCGCCCGACATTGAGTTTAATGGGATCAACCTTCTCCGTGTTTATGACCTTTAATTAAACAGGTTATTACCTTGGATATAGGAATCATCTGTAATTTGTGTTTGTAGGTGTATATTTCCTCAGATAGCTAGTATATTTAGAATTT
Source organism: Notolepis coatsorum (assembly GCF_963971535.1). NCBI lineage: Eukaryota > Metazoa > Chordata > Actinopteri > Aulopiformes > Paralepididae > Notolepis > Notolepis coatsorum. The sequence goes on along the minus strand of NC_140165.1, from coordinate 8,835,733 downwards.
TAATACAGGCTCCAATAGAACTGGCACCAATCAGAGCATATAGAACCCTGGTATCCTGACCCTTCCGTCTTTTTAGAGTTTTCTTGCACTCAGTCGGGAATTGTTGTGTGTTGTCGTTATTATTATCCTCTAAAACTGCTTATTCTTGGTTTTCGTTTATTCGCTGGGATAAATTGGAGGGAGAGGCCCACGGCATCTCTGGTGTAAAGCAGGAAACTGCTGACGTTGTTGTTGTTCACATAACAGGAAGTCTCATCACTTTACAGGTGTCCCCGCGGGGGAGGGGTGAGGGAGCGTCGACATGACAAGATACACTCCAGTTCACAATTCAGTTTATTAAAAGAATATCACAGTGTAATGTCAAGGTATATTATGTCACAGAACAAATATACAGTATACTGTACAATATATAGATATAAATCCCTCGTTTAAAAGGTATGGATCTATATTAGGTAGTTACTGATCAAACAACCGGGTGACGAAAAAAACGTAACGAGTTTGGATGGCACCGTGTGTTTGCGTTGAGTCAATCATTTTGAGTGTGAATGTAATACATAAGACAAAAACAACTCAATCTCTACTTTTTTTTAAAGCAACACGCCAATATTATGGGAAATGCACGTCTTCTCCAGAGACAGACAAGAAGATGGATACCAATGTCCTCTCTGTGCGTTCAGTAGAAAGCTATCCGGCTGTAAGCTATAGCCTAGCTTAGCACTAATCAATGGAAGTGGATATGGATCAGCTAGCCTAGCTTAGCACTAATGAATGGAAGTAGAGACGGACCAACTAGCCTATAGCTGTTGACCGAAAACACCTCTCTTTAAGCTAGGCTAGTGGTCCATAAGTGCATTTCTCATAATGTTGGCGTGCTCCTTCTACAAAACATTCCCCAATTACCATCTTTAGGTAATTATATTGTTCATCATCTGAAAGATGCCTTCACTTGACCTGTCTCAAACCTGTCATCCGCCATATACGCGTGATGATGTGATTACATTACATTAATTACAGGCTTTAATTACATTATATATGCAAGACTGTAGACAAGTATGGTCTAATTACAAGTACAATCGTTTTAAAATTACAACGTGAAACACCCGGCGCTTTTCCCAATGGCAATACCTTGTTTGTGAGTGAACGCTAAAAATACACTGATTTAGTCTCAAGACAATACTGTGGGTTGTAACCTTTCAGGTGGAGATTTATATATGAGTAGAATTTTGAGAACGTTCCTACTACCACGGTGTCACAATAGCTACTGGCCATTGAAAACTAGAGAGCTGTAGAATTCTAAAATTGAATTCTGAGACAACATAAAAAAATCTAAATAAAAAACACACACCCGAAAGGGTTAAATGGTATAGTCTAGGTTGGTTGTTCACTGACAATCAACCTAGATTATACCATTTAACACTTTTGGGTGTATTCCTAATGCTTTACTAATGAATTTGTACCAACCATTGAGATCTGGTCGCGTGCATTATTGATATTATCGGCTCCACCACACAACCAACACTAGTGTGTTAGCCATGATGCTTCTCATTTTCAAACACAACCCCTCCTGCGCAATAAATAATAAGGAACAGGTGTGACGAGCTATACTTCCTGCTTTTCAAGCAGTATTCAAAGCACTTTGCAAGTATTTCAAACAACCTGTAGTATGTCTGAAAACCCTCACAGTAGGCTATTTTCAGTATGGAGGTTCAGTATTCTTAAGTTGTCGATGGTTGAGTAGGCAGTTTAAGTTTACATAAGTACCTTTAAGTAATCTTAAAATCGCCGGATGTCTAACGTCCTCCAGGTGTTATTGAGTAAGCTTACTAGCGCATGGTTACTATACTTTCAGGAAGTGGATTCATACTTTACTCCCAAGCATGTCAATAAAAGGTTGTGACTTAACTGATGTACTCTACAAACAAAACAATCATGGAAGCGGCCAATTTAAACCCCTATGCTGACCATGCGCCTTTGAAGTGTAATTAACTGTTTACTTCTCTGTTCATCACACATCAACACCCAACCAGGTCCGATGCTGCATATTGCTACAGTTCTACACTATTAAAACAACATTTTAATGTAAGAGTCAAAACAAAAGCACAACTTCCCTACTACTGCACAGTAGGAGCAGATTTGTTACAAGTAGGTTTGTGGGTAGGTAGCTTCTGTCTCACTGTGTAGGTACTGAGGGATTTCAGACACAGCCCTGGTCATTCTTGCGCATACTAAAAAAAACATGTTTGCCCTCTATCGATTTCTTCAGCAATGTCAGACCCAGAATGTGGCTGTGTAGAATAATTTTTTCAAATACAAATGTACCATAGACTATAATATAATCAGGGGTGTAAAGTACTTGAGTAATTGTACTTTGTTACAATACTTAAGTACTGTTTTGGGGGATTTGTACTTTACTCAAGTATTATTAGGTTTGTATACTTGTACTTTTACTCAATTACATTTAAGAGAAAAAAAACATACTTTTTACTCCTTACATTTAAAATGCAGACCTACAAAGTACAAAGTACAAATCTCGCAGGTCCAACTATTTGAATTGGTATATTTGTTTCTCTGGCCAAACTAACGTTAACGTTATTAATCCTGCGGCCGCACTTTATTTAAAAACAGCCAATCAAATCCCCATCAATGGAAAATGAACCCGCCCATACCCATGCTGATTGGTCCTTGTGCAAGACTAGAAAGCGGAGATCTTTGATTAAACACCTGCTATCAGAAGAATAGACAGTCTTTTTAGTACGTACATTTAAAAGTAGAAACTTTTTGACTTTTTTACTCAAGTGTGTTTTTAGCCAGATACTCTGACTTTTACTTGAGTACGATTTTGAGACGGTACCCATACGTTCGCTTAAGTATAATTTCTGGGTACTTTTTACATACCCTGAATATTAACACCAAAAACAACTCTTGTATTTTATCTCCTTACCAAAATTGGCAGTGTGCATTGTTTTAAAACAACATGTTAGCTTAATAAAACCCTGTGTATGAGGCCGGCAGGTCAAGCGCGGGAAGAAAATTGGCCAGTGTCACTCTCTCCCACGATGTAACACGTGGCAACACTGTCCTTCCTCTTCTCCTTCTGGAAGATTCCCGATTGGCTACTGTTCCCCCCGAGCAGTTAGCTGATTGGTGCTCCCGTGGTAACCAGTTTGTAATAGGCACCCTTGAGGCCCATGAGGTGATCGTGCGCGCCTTGCTCCATCACGAAGCCTCTGGACATGACGGCGATGATGTCCGAGTTCTGGATGGTGGACAGGCGGTGGGCGATGACGATGCACGTCCGCCCCTCCCTGGCTTTGTCCAGTGCCTCCTGCACGGTCTGCACAATGCACACACGCACGCACGCACACACACACACACACACACACACACACACACACACACACACACACACACACACACACACACACACACACACACACACACACACACACACACACACACACACACACACACACACACACACACACACACACACACACACACACACACACACACACACACACACACACACACACAGACACGTTCAGAAATGCACATGGACACAAGCGCGAGAAGAACCAGGGGTGGGAATCGCCAGAGACCTCACAATACGATAGTATCGCGATACTAAATATATCGCGATATGCTGAGTATTGCGAAATTTTTATTTTTTTTGGATCACATTTAATTTATTACCTTTTTTCAAGTGCAAAGTAAAACTTTGTCAACATGTTTTATCTAATAAAATAAAGTTCAGTCTGTTCATCTCACTTCAATCATTTTTATTGCAGAACATGGTATTTTCTCAAGCAGACAGATGTAAACACTGTAATCTGTGTTGCATGTACCTGACAAACTGAACTGTTTGTATTACAGTCATATTCAACTTAACTGAATGCACATGTGTGTGTGTGTGTGTGTGTGTGTGTGTGTGTGTGTGTGTGTGTGTGTGGACTACTGTACTATTACAGGTATTGAAATGAACAATGCAACTTCCTTATACAATTTTTTTTTTATGAATAATTAAATATCAATACTTGCCGTCCCTGTATCGATACAGTATCACCACGCAAAGTATCGCGATACTACTACGTATCGTTTTTTTCCCCCACCCCTAGCAAGAACAGTGCAGATAAGTGCGTTATGCAGGAACTCACACACACCCACCAGCTTTCCAATTACAGTAATAATTTTTTTGTTGTTGATGTTTTTGGTATATTTTTATTGGTTTTTGCTACCGGGCAGTCCGGTAGAGAGAGAGAGAGAGGAAGAATGGGAGATAGACGGGGGAAGACATTCGCCAAAGGTCACCGGGTCCGGGAGTCGAACCCGGGATGGCCGCGTTGGTTGCACCGCAGCGCTGCACGTGGTGGTGCACCACCCTGGCGCCCCCAATTACAGTAATTTTTATCAGGCCTTGATTACAGGTATTACAATGTTGTACTAATGGCTCCACACACAGTGTACATTTTCTCCCGTGCTCACGACTCAGTGGCAATTTGGGATGGAGAGAGTGCCGTGCGTAGGGCCGGTCTATCAGCCTCTGCTGTGCCGCACGATACCTTTGAACTTAAAGTGGTGGTCGTGGTAATAATAGCGGTGATGTCTATGAGAGTGCGTAGGGCTATCAGCCGAAATAAATGGGAGAGAGTGCCCGTACCTCCTGCTGTTTCACTGGTTGACGTCAGGAGGGTGAAAAGCCCGGTGTATACATTTATTTTTATTTTTATTTTTTTACTTGAACTGAAAGGTTATGTGGTTCTCTAACATCTTGAGCGAGTCGAATGACTCCCCAAGGATCCATGAAACCCATTCAAAACTATAATACTTTCATTTATTAATTAACTTATTTTATATAATATATATAACTCTGTACATACATCTGATTAGCACTACACTCATTAGTGCTCATTTATATATTTTATACCCAGTCTAATTAAATATACTGTACATTGTATATTACTATTGCACTTTACTGTTACATTTGCACTCTTGGAAATAATTGGAAATAATCTAATTGCGATTTTTCGGACAGATATTGCGATTGCGATAAAATTTGCGATTATTATTAAAAAAAAAAATTAAGCAGCCCCACAGAGGTTTATTGTAAAATGCCGCTTGCATCTTGCCACCGCGGTGAGTCTGTTCGGGACACCGAGCCTGAAAATGTTTCTTTTTACCTGGGAATCGACACGAATCGACACCGGTACCCAACGGTACCTTTTTTTCTGTACTTTACTCTCCCTCTCTGAAGTCTAAACTTCACAACAACACAATCTAAAACCCCTTACCTCCTTCTCCCAAACTGATCCTACAACAATAACAACAACTTGCAAAGGAGATCTTGTATCTCATGGGACTTCCTGGTTAAATAAAAAAATATATAAAAAATGTAAAAAAAAAAATTTGTTTGCGTTTTGCTAATTGCATCATTTCAAATCGCGATTTCGATTTAAAATCGATTAATCGCTCAGCCCTAGTTTTGAGTGACGGTTACCTTCTCGCTCTCGGTGTCGAGGGCCGACGTGGCCTCGTCCAGCAGCAGGATCTTGGGGTCTCGTATGATCGCCCTGGCGATGGCAATCCGCTGCTTCTGGCCCCTGGACAGCTGGGAACCCTGAGAACCCACGTTGGTGTTGTATTTCTGAGGGCGACAAAAGAGCAGAAAACACTATAAGCATCGACAATAGATCTGTGGAAATACCGTGTGGTTACGATGCACTTTTCCAAGATGTACGTTAGCCTAGCTTAGCACAATGAATGGAAGCGGACAGTGCCGGTTAGCCTAGGCATTGTCCAACTAACACCTCTCCCAAATAGCTTTCTACTGAACGCACAGAGAGGAAACTGGTATCTATGTTCTAAAAGACGGTAAGCTAATTTCCCAAAACGTTGGCCTGTTCCTTTAAGCACGATTACTCATTAATTGTCCACTACTTTCCTGGTCGAATAAAGGGTGGGTAAACTGAGTTTGGAGTGCCCTGTATACAGCTTGGTATATCCTTTATTTAAATAAGAAACATGAAGAGACAGTTGTTATGCATCATGTTGTTGTACACATCCTGTCTGATAAACATGGCGTCTGCCGTTGCTCGTGTAGTCGACACAGAGCCGCACGACTTAAAAAGCCTGCTCGCTTTCGCCCTGCGATCGGTTACTCTGGTCTGTTTTAGAGGCGAGCCGTCAGTCTTCTTTAAACGAGCCTAACGTTGCTGCCACTGCCACCATTGCTTCGGAAATCTCCACCTGTTTTCTACCCAGAACACACCACTGCTACTTCAGCGGTGACTATTCTGCATAATTGCCACTTAGCGGAAAGAGTGATTGATTGGTTTTCTGCAACCTGGTTATACAGATGAATCAGAGCCTCTAGGTGGCGGTATACACGTGAGGACGGTCGATCTCCATCTGTCGGGCCACGCGCGCAACGGTGCGTTTCAAAAGAGCTCACTCTAGCAGGGAAATGGCTGATTTAAGCAGCCACACCTGCCCTGGGTCAAGCTAATCAGACCTGGGATCAGCCACACCTGCCCTGGGTCAAGCTAATTAGTCCTGGGAGCAGGGGTGACTGCGCACCTGTTGTTTATTAAGATTATTGATGGTGAAATCAGTCAGCCCCACACGCACGCACGCACACGCACACGCACACGCACACACACACACACACACACACACACACACACACACACACACACACACACACACACACACACACTAGGAGGACAGCCTTTGTTATGACACCATGCGACATCTGCTCTGGCTTGTAACATCTTGCCACTCTTCAATAAACCGTTTACTGGCCATGTCCCTCTGTCAGAGGGCCCTTTAAAATTATACCAATTAGATTATACTGAAAATAGTCACTCATCTCACCAGACAGGCGCTAAGTGGCAACCTGGTACTTCCTCGACCTGTAAAGGTTGTTTAAAATCCCCAAAATGTAGAGCCATATTCAACTGGAGCAGGCTATACCGGTATACACAAGGCTAGTAAAGAATACATATAGTTTTAAAAAGATAGTGAAAAGTGAACTGATGTAAATGAGACTGATGTGGTAAAGATGTGATTGACTATTTTATGTTTTTTTATTTAATTTAATTTGATTGTATATATATCTTTTATCAATTTCAGTTACCCTTTCAGATATGAGTTTTTGGGGAATGTGTTCAATCATTTATTAAGAATACATGTTTTATTACTTTCAGTTCTCTCTTTTCTTTTCTTCTTATTTTAATTGTATTACTAATTACATTCTGTATTTGTATTCTGTAATAATATTGTCTTGCGAGGACCCCAGGAAGGCTAGCGGTCATTAACCCCTTAAGCCCGATGGGGCCAAAATTAATATCATGTCATAAATAGATCAATACAGTCCGTATTAATTAATGTTGCGTTTTTTTCCCTCCAAATGTAGCCAAGAGTAAAGACCCCTAACCCTATCAAAACAGCAGCCAAAGTGTATATTTTCAGCACTTGTTTACCAATGAATTTAAGTGTTATTAGCTAAATATGAGTTTAGAAATATCTCAGTGCATCCCGGCGGAAATCAGAAGAATTAGACGCGAGGAAATAACGCGTCAGGAAACCAGCAACAACTAGGTTGACAGCAAATGGGGATCCGAATAAAACACAACACAAACTTTTTATAGAAAAGCCACTCAGGTACCCCACACTATATCTCACAAATAACAAGGTGGACAGGCTGAGTTTAGGGTGGATTTACCCTCTTATCTCTGGTTCAGTCAGCCACACAGTGGGTCTAGACTCTAGAGGACATTGGGTCTCATTCTCCAACGGACTTAAGACAAAAAATTTGCTCTTAGGGCCATTTAAGACATCTTAGATTTTGGGATTCCCCAACCGTGCCTAAGCTTGGATTTTATTTATTTTATTTATTTTTCCCGACATCAAATGCGTACATTTTTTTTCCTACAAATATTGTCATATTTATTTCAATTATGATTAGTTAATTCCAAGGAGGCCTGTAGAGTTGACATGAAGGAATCACTATGATTCCTCCCGAATAAAGCCGAATCCAAGTTTAGGGAAGGTTGGGGAATCCCAAAATCTAAGATGTCTTAAATGGCCCTAAGAGCAATTTTTTTGTCTTTAAAGTCCGTTGGAGAATGAGACCCAGTGTGTCTAACGGACACCCGAGCTCATCGGAAAACACCCCGGGCGGTTACCTCAGGAAGCGACATCACAAAGTCGTGGAGCTGAGCCTTCCTGGAGGCGGAGATGACGTCGTTCATGGTGATCTCCCGCGAGTTGTCTCCGTACTTGATGTTCTCCCCGATGCTGCAGTCGAACAGGATGGGCTCCTGGGACACAACGCCGATCTTGGAGCGCAGGAAGGCCACGTTGACGCTGGTCGACTCGCGGCCGTCGATCAGCTGCCACAAACACAGAGAGAGTCGCTTTTACCTTTTAGCTAAATGCAAGCGTGTCGGTATCATCAAGAAATAGCTCCATTTTCTTTTCACTAATGTTTAAAGGAGGCGTGCGGGTAGCGCAGCGGACTAAGCGTCTGTCTACCACCGCCGAGACACTGGTATCGAATCCGGCTGTCAGCGGTGCCTCCGGCTTGGGCCGGCCGTCATACTGACACAATTGGCAGAGTCAGCAGGAGGGAAGCCGGTGGGGTGGTAATCTGGTCGTTGTAAACAGCGACTCCTACAGGTCGGTCAGGGCGGCTGCACAGCGAGGGAGGGGAAATGGTGAAGGCAGCATGACCTCCCACGCGTTACACCTCACCAATGAGAGTCCGCGCTGGCAGGTGAAAAGAGGCTGCTGGCTGTCTCCTATGTCTCGGAGGAAGCATGTGATAGACTTCAGGGCTCCCTAGACCGACCAGTGGGGGGCACATGCGCGCAACGGCCAGGAAGGGGAGGGGGGGGAATTGGCATAACGACTAAATTGGGATGGGAGGAAAATACAGAAAAATAGGAGGAGAAAAAGTGGATACAAAAATTAAAAAAAGTCACTAGCCACTCAGCATCTTCACCAGCCAAATCTCAATGAATGGAAGCGGACTTGGCACGGTTAGCCTATAGGCATTGTCCAACTAACACCTCTCCCGAAGGCTAACCGGCCATGTCCGCTTCCATTCATTGTGCTAAGCTAGGCTAACGTGCAGCCAGATAGCTTTCTACTGAACGCACAGAGAGGAAACTGGTATCTATCTTCTCGTCTCTCTCTCTGGAGAAGACGGTAAGCGAATTTCCCAAAATGTTGGCGTGTTCCTTTAAAACCGAGCCTGCAACAGCCTCCCGTCCGGGGCTCAGAGGGTTAACAGTTATATTATATGGTGCCATATGTTCTCTCTTGCATTAGCTCCATATGGTACACAGTGGGAAGGTCAGTGATACTGATTTTCTAGTATCACCTTCCGAAGATAAAACGCAGACAATGTGTGGTACCAAACCATTTCCAGCTCCATTAGGTCTGCCGGCTTCTTGGCAGTGAGAACTGTCTGGCTCGCTGACAAAACACTAAACACGGTCTGATGAAACCTCAAACTTTTTCATTCTCTCTTTTTTTTTTTTTTTTTTTTTACCCATCCCAGGAGTAGCATTATGTTACATACTGTAATAACTAACATCACACACAAAAAAACTCTTTCTGTACTCGGAAGCAGCCACAACGTATACTTCTGTATTCACCGGATATATAACCGATCATGTACGGCGAATGTGTCTCAGAGAAAACGTCGATAACACAGGACCTAAGATTCTGGGTGAGGGTAGATTGAAATCATTGTCTGTACTACATTATGTACACACATGGATCATTTTGGACACACACATGCGCACGCGCACACACACACACACACACACACACACACACACACACACACTAATACAACAGCGGCCCTCGGCTCCTCATCCTCACCACTCTGCCGTGGTCCGGGTCGTAGAACCTCTCCAGGAGCTGGACGCTGGTGCTCTTGCCACAACCGCTGCTGCCCACGAAGGCCAGCGTCTGGCCGGGCTTCACCGACACGTGGAGCCCGTTCAGCACCTGGATGTCGGGCCGCGCGGGGTACGTGAACTTACAGTCGAGGAACTCCACGTCGCCCCTGAAGTCAGCCTGGGGCGAGAGGGAAGAGGGAGAGAGACGGACGGGGGGGGGGGCGAGAGGGAAGAGAGAGAGACGGGGGGGGGGGTGAGAGGGAAGAGAGAGAGAGACGGGGGGGGGGTGCAGGGTGCAGGGGGTGAGAGGGAAGAGAGAGAGACGGGGGGGGGCGGGGGGGGGCAGGGGGTGAGAGGGAAGAGAGAGAGAGGCGGGGGCGGGGCAGGGGGTCAGAAGATGAGAGGATGAAAAGAAGGTCAACGGATGAGGCTTGACTCTGGGTAATAGGGCGCCATCTACTGTTTGTGCGATGTACAGTATAGTAAAGGGTCAAGTACAGTTGGTCAAACTGCATTGAGGTGTAAATCTGATCATTGATATTATTGATCACAATGAATTTGTGTGTCTGTATTTTCTTGTCTTATTCATTTATAATCATAACTTTGTTTTAAATAGATTGCATCACTACTTGTCACCAGTACAAAATCAGTGGTGTATCTAGGGTGTACTTTTAGACAACACACTCTCAGGGGCAAGCAAGTATAAAAAGGTAATAGTCAAAGTTAATCACAGAATTACATTTCTTGCAAGAAATTCAAAATACCTGGACAGGAAAGCTTTAGAGCACTCACAGGGGCGTTAATTCAGTCCCACTTCGACTATGCTCGGTTGTCCTGGTATGACAGTGTCCCCAGCAACATACAATTAGACGTCAAACTGCCCAGAACAAGCTAGTTATAGGATAGTCCTGCAGCTATGGGCGGCTACGTGGCGTAGTGGGCAAGGCGCTCGCCACGAATGCGGAGACGCTGGGCTCGCCTGTTCGAGCCCAGCGCTCCACATTGCTTTCAGTTTAGCTGGTCGTTCATACTAATACACATTGGCCGTATTAGGGGGTGGGAAACTGATGGGTGGGGATCAGGCGTTGTGGACAGCGACTCCTACAGGTCGGTTGGTGCGCCTGCGCAGTAGAATCAGGAAGTGTCGGGGGCAGCGTGAGCCTCCCACGCGTTACTCCTGGCCACTGAGAGATCGAGCTGCGCAGGTGAAAAGATGCGACTGCTGTTACCTCGAGTACCGGAGGGGACTTGTGCTATGTATGACTTAGTCCACATTGCAGCCGGCTTGTGGGAGGCAAGAAACAGCGTTCGTGACAGGGGAGGGTTGAATTGGACGATACGAAATTGGGATGGGAGAAAAATATAGAAAAATGGGAGAAAAAGTGGATAAAAAAAAGGATAGTCCTGCAGCTCCCCATTCGTACACATTTAGACCAGCCCCACTTCAACAGCCTATAGGGTGGCTCAAAGTTGACAAAAGAGTCTCAATGCTGAAATGATGCCTAGTTTATATAGGATTTATAAAGGGGAGGTGCTAAGTTACCTGTACAATTACTTTCAATATGTTAAATATAATCATAGTCCCTTTCAGATTCAAACTTATTTCGTACGGCGAGCAGACCTTCCTTTACTCAGCTGCAGTAGTGTGGAACAGCCTGCCCAGCAGCATTAAACAGGTTAACTGGCTTCAAAAATGTTGATTTAAAAATACAGGACGGAGAAAGGTGTTTGATATGACATGGGGACCGGTGTTGGACTACTTAAAGGGTCTGAGGGAGGATGAAGAGGATATATAAGTTCAAAATATTACTCGTATTACAGCAATGTCTGAAGGTATAATCTCTGTGGTGTCTTGGCTTTTGGCCTTTTTCTAATGATATATAAAATGAAATATAAGTTCAAAAGGTCACTCATACTACAGTAATGTCTGAACTGAAGGCATAGTCGCTGTTGTGTCTTGGCTTTTGGCCTTTTTCTAATGCTCTGTTTTTTATTTTTTATTTTTTTGGTCTCTTTTTTATTTTATTTCCCAGCAAAAATCTAGCTTATTTAACTATCCTGTTTATATGTATGTATGGACCCGCCAAAAGAAAGAGAATGTTTATTCTTACTTTGAATATTTTTTGTTATATGCCGCTGGACAATAGTTTTTGAACAAGAAAAAAAATAAGATTGCATGTGTGCATCAATATGGAATGTAACTAAAGTAATGTGCAATAAAAAATACTTATAAAAAAAAAAACTGGCTTCAAAAAGTCTGTATGTACATGGCTACTGATTTAGGAAAGAGAGGGTAGCATATTTATTTACTATGCATATAGTCTCTCAATGTTTGTATTATGATGTTCAATGTTTTATGTTGATGTATGTCCTGTCTCTTAATACCAGGGACCATGATGGAAATAAGTGCTTGCATTTTATCATGATTGTATCCCTTGGATGATGTCTGTAATCCACAATCAAATCAATCAATCAATCTACTCTTGTCACATTGAAATTGATTGGACTGAATAGGCATTGGACATGATGCCGTTCGAAATACACTACTGTAATTTGTACCCCCCCCCCCCCCCCCCCCCAATACAGGCCAGTCCTACCAGCTCTACCAGCTCTACCATCTCTACCATCTCTACCATCTCTACCATCTCTACCAGCTCTACCATCTCTACCAGCTCTACCATCTCTACCATCTCTACCATCTCTACCATCTCTACCATCTCTACCAGCTCTACCATCTCTACCATCTCTACCATCTCTACCAGCTCTACCAGCTCTACTAGCTCTACCATCTCTACCATCTCTACCATCTCTACCATCTCTACCATCTCTACCAGCTCTACCATCTCTACCATCTCTACCATCTCTACCAGCTCTACTAGCTCTACCATCTCTACCATCTCTACCATCTCTACCAGCTCTACCATCTCTACCATCTCTACCATCTCTACCAGCTCTACCAGCTCTACTAGCTCTACCATCTCTACCATCTCTACCATCTCTACCATCTCTACCATCTCTACCAGCTCTACCATCTCTACCATCTCTACCAGCTCTACCATCTCTACCAGCTCTACCATCTCTACCAGCTCTACCAGCTCTACCAGCTCTACCAGCTCTACCATCTCTACCAGCTCTACCATCTCTACCATCTCTACCATCTCTACCATCTCTACCATCTCTACCATCTCTACCAGCTCTACCATCTCTACCAGCTCTACCATCTCTACCATCTCTACCATCTCTACCATCTCTACCATCTCTACCATCTCTACCAGCTCTACCAGCTCTACCATCTCTACCAGCTCTACTGTACCATCTCTACCATCTCTACCATCTCTACCAGCTCTACCAGCTCTACCATCTCTACCAGCTCTACTGTACCATCTCTACCAGCTCTACCATCTCTACCATCTCTACCAGCTCTACCATCTCTACCATCTCTACCAGCTCTACCATTTCTACCAGCTCTACCAGCTCTACCATCTCTACCATCTCTACCATCTCTACCATCTCTACCAGCTCTACCATCTCTACCATCTCTACCAGCTCTACTGTACCATCTCTACCATCTCTACCATCTCTACCATCTCTACCATCTCTACCATCTCTACCAGCTCTACCATCTCTACCATCTCTACCATCTCTACCATCTCTACCATCTCTACCATCTCTACCATCTCTACAATCTCTACCATCTCTACCATCTCTACCATCTCTACCATCTCTACCAGCTCTACCATCTCTACCATCTCTACCAGCTCTACCAGCTCTACTCTACCATCTCTACCATCTCTACCATCGCTACCATCGCTACCATCTCTACCATCTCTACCATCTCTACCAGCTCTACCATCTCTACCATCTCTACCATCTCTACCAGCTCCACCAGCTCTACTCTACCATCTCTACCATCTCTACCATCTCTACCATCTCTACCATCTCTACCAGCTCTACCATCTCTACCATCTCTACCAGCTCTACCAGCTCTACCATCTCTACCATCTCTACCATCTCTACCATCTCTACCATCTCTACCATCTCTACCAGCTCTACCATCTCTACCATCTCTACCAGCTCTACCATCTCTACCAGCCCTACCATCTCTACCATCTCTACCATCTCTACCATCTCTACCATCTCTACCATCTCTACCATCTCTACCAGCTCTACCATCTCTACCAGCCCTACCATCTCTACCATCTCTACCATCTCTACCAGCCCTACCATCTCTACCAGCCCTACCAGCCCTGGGATCCTACCCATTTCTCTCCCTCGTCGCTGTAGACGTTGATCTTCGGCACGCGGTCCAGCAGCTGGAAGAAGCGAGCGGCAGAGATCTTGGCCTTGGCGTAGTCTGGGGTGTAGGAGGACGCTCTGCCCAGAGCCGTGCCGCTGGTCACTATGGCTGAGATCACCCTGCAGACATCAGGGAGTTAGAGAGACGGTCAGAGAGCTGAGATCACCCTGCAGACACCAGGGAGTCAGAGAGACGGTCAGAGAGTGAGATCACCCTGCAGACATCAGGGAGTCAGAGAGACGGTCAGAGAGCTGAGATCACCCTGCAGACACCAGGGAGTCAGAGAGACGGTCAGAGAGCTGAGATCACCCTGCAGACACCAGGGAGTCAGAGAGACGGTCAGAGAGCTGAGATCACCCTGCAGACACCAGGGAGTTAGAGAGACGGTCAGAGAGCTGAGATCACCCTGCAGACACCAGGGAGTCAGAGAGACGGTCAGAGAGTGAGATCACCCTGCAGACACCAGGGAGTTAGAGAGACGGTCAGAGAGCTGAGATCACCCTGCAGACACCAGGGAGTCAGAGAGACGGTCAGAGAGCTGAGATCACCCTGCAGACACCAGGGAGTCAGAGAGACGGTCAGAGAGGTGAGATCACCCTGCAGACACCAGGGAGTCAGAGAGACGGTCAGAGAGTGAGATCACCCTGCAGACACCAGGGAGTTAGAGAGACGGTCAGAGAGTGAGATCACCCTGCAGACACCAGGGAGTCAGAGAGACGGTCAGAGAGCTGAGATCACCCTGCAGACACCAGGGAGTTAGAGAGACGGTCAGAGAGACGGTCAGAGAGATGGTTAGAGAGACGGTCAGAGAGACCATTAGCGAGTTAGAGATACCGTTATAGAAACCGCTAGAGAGACGGTTATAGATACCGATATAGAAACCATTAGAAAGACTGTTAGAGACTGTTAGAGAACACAATGAATCGCCCTCCCAATTCATTCTATATCCTTAGAGGAGCGTTGGTACAAAAATGTAATCCAATAGACCTTTTCAACTTGACAACTTAAACATTCTCAATGGGCCCACATTTCTTTTCTCTTGCAGGAAACACGTGGGCCCCGAGCTGGTGGCCTAGCAACAGAATCTATGCTGAAAAGATCTATCGACAGATGTCAAAAGCTAGCAGATCAATGGACTTTTTATAACTTGTATAATATGGTAAAACGGACTGCATTTATATAGCGCTTCTATCCAAACGCATGCCTCACATTCACCCGTTCACCCACACGTTCACACACCGACGGCGACCATGCGAGGTGCCGACCTGCTCATTGGGAGCAGTCGGGGGTTAAGTGTTCGACACACTGCCGAGAGGAGCCGGAATCTAACCGGGTACCTTCCGGTTACCAGACGACCGCTCTCCGTCTCGAGGCGAAGCTGCTGTCACGGAGTGAAAAAAGAGCCCAGTCTGAGTTTTTGTCAGTAACCGAGAGTGTTCTGCAAGGTTTGATTTTGGGTGCCATCCTGTTGGTCATTTATATTACAGATCGGTTGTCGAGCCTGTCTTCCTTTAATGCGCTTCATTCAATTTAAACTGCTACTAATCTGTAACACCGTCAAACAGAAACCTCTGGTGTTGTGCTTTGTTTACTTTTTTGTTTTGATCTGACGTGTGGGTTTGAGTTTAGTAACTTATTATGCCTTCGATTTCCCCAGACATCTCTTGGCAGAGCCTGAGGTGTAGCCAGCAGTAGCAACCCCCCTCGCCCCCTATACCCACTTAAATCCAATCAACATGTAAGGGACCAAGCAGCCAGACGAGGAGGACACTGTGGTGTAGGCAAAAAATAGGGGTTATATGCAAATACAGAATTGACAAAATAGAACATAAATGGTCCAAAAAATAAAAGCAGGACAGAACAGACCTGGATGGAACGGAAGACAAAGACAAATGAGAACTCAAAACTGTATATAGGTCCTGGCCAGACACATTATCCTAGGCAGGTAAATTGATATAACTAATATTCTACTATGGGCGGCTAGGTGGTGTAGTGGGCAAGGCACTCGCCACCAACGCAGGAGACGCTGGGTTCGAGCCCAGCTCCCGGCGTTGCTACCAGCTTGGCTGGTCGTTCATACTAACACAATTGGCAGTGTTAGGGGTGGGAAAGCTGGTGGGGTGGGTCCTGGTCGTTGTAAACAGCGACTCTTACAGTTCGGTCGGGGCGCCTGCTCAGCGAGGAAAGGATCTAAGGGGGGTAGTGTGATCCTTCCACACGTTACACCCTCTCAGTGAGAGTCCACGCTGCCAGGTGAAAAGAAGCGGTTGATTGGCTACACATGTGTCGGAGGAAGCATGTGATAGCCTCCACTCTCCTAGACCGACCGTAGGGGGTAGGTGCGCAGCGACCAGGAAGGGGATTGGGAATTAGCATAACGACTAACATTGGGATGGGAGAAAAACGGAGGAAAAAGGAGGGGGAAAAAGATAAAAAAAAAATATATATATCTACTAAACAACATCTTACAATTCAGACTAATCTAAAAAACAATAAACACACAACATACAACATATCTACCAAACTGAACAACCAATAATCTTAATTAATAAGGAAATACATATAACAAAACTAAATTACAATACCATGAACCCCCCCCCCCCCAGTTGGACCAGTCGCAGCTGCTCTGTTTGCCCAGAGTGAGGGCGGCTGGCTGCAGAGTTGAAGAAACAAACAAATGAACGAGATGCATGATATCAGTACGCAAGTCTATGTGTCGTGTGTCATTATGTGAAATAGAAATTGTGTATGTGCATCATGAATGTAAACGTGTACAAACATTAACAAACAATAAGGGTGAGGGAACAAGTTAATATGTGCGGGTGCGTCGCACAGACGCATCTGTCACACAACATATCAGACAAAAAAATTACTGAACAAAGCCTGTATAAAAACTGCAGGCAATGTTTGTTTTGTTAGTGCATCAAGTTATGTCAAGCAATTACTTGCCAACACTGGCTGCCATTGAGCGCTCGTGCCATTGTGAAAAGTGAACGTTTGATCTGTTTTCAGGCGTGCCTTTTCAGTCTTCCCCTATGGTATTTCCCCTGCCAGGGCGTCGTAAAACTTTACAAACACAAACTAGAGACCTAGGGAATTCAGAGAATTCATGGTTTTCCATGAATGCAATTTTCCAAATGTCAAAGGTTTTTGATACCAAATCACTTTTCGAAGGTGTCCCTCAGGGTCTTGGTGTCTTGATGTGGTATTTTGGGGGGATATTTTTGACCATGTTTATTCATTCTCGAGTGGTCAAAAAGGGTTCGATTTTGCACAGAATCTGTGGAATAAATCAATGGTATCATCCGAAAAATTGCTGCAACAACTTATGATACATTATGATACATAATAACTGAGCATGTGAATGGCCATCATAACACTTCCATCATAATGTTCTAAGCGCGTATACACTCTATAAATGTATGGGGGCGCTGTCACAGTCGCTGCCTGACTACTCTTTTTTTCTCTCTCTCTCGCTCTCACTCTCACTCTCGTTAGCAGGTATGGAGTTCAGGTGTGCTGCTGTCAGCGGAGCAGCTGATTGACGTCTGTGGGCCGATTACATCATCTATATAACCCCCATCCTTGATCTTTGACCGTGGCTAACCCTTTGTTGTCCTCCTTTCCCCGCAGTCCGATACCTGGCTCTTCACCCTGATCTCGTACTTGGATAACGTGTTTCGACCTTCGCCTGCCTGACTACTCTCCTTGCCTTTTCCCGGAACGTATGAGGACCTGAACCGGCGTATGATCCTTCGCCTGTTGGACTACCTTGCCCCTGCATACCCCCCCCCCCTTATTACTGCAACTTCCTGTTCGCGGACGACTCAGCCCTGCTGGTCTCTGACAGGAACAAGTTGCAGGTTGAAAAAGCCCTCAGCTCTGAACTCGGCAGATTCTATCACTATTACACCTGGGTAAAACAGAGTCCATTCTCTGCGGATCAAATAACAAACTCAGCAAGACAAACGGCTTCTCTGTTACAGTGGGTGACAATATTGTCACAAGGAAAGATGAAATTACATACCTGGGTTCCATCCTTGAAGCAAATCTTTCCTGTGACAAAATGGCAACCAATGTAATCAAAAAAGTCAACCAACGAACAAGATTCTTGTACCGGATCTCCTCTCTGGTAAACAAGAATACCCTGAAGACTCTGGCAGGAGCACTCATTCAAGGGTACTACGACTATGCTTGCACCTCATGGTACCAAAGCACCTCAAAGGCACTAAAAACAAGACTACAAACATCACAAAACAAACTGGTCAGACTACTGCTTGACCTTACTCCTAAAACCCACCTCACCCCTGCCCATTTTGACAACCTAGGATGTCATAGAGTAGACGACAGAGTACAGCAACTTGCAATGGGCCTGGTCTGCAAGATACACTACACCACTAAGGTACCCATGTACATGTCAAAATACTTCCCAAAGGTCAGTGAATACCACGACCACAACACCAGAGGGAGTTCCACAAATCATGTTCAACCCAGATTCGGCTCAAACAAGGGTCTAAACACGTTTCGCAATTATGCCACATCAATGTGGAACGCCCTACCCACAGCCGTAAAATAATGTGGTTCCCTACCCACCTTCAAAACCGCTCTCAAAGAGCACCTATGGGAGGCTGAAATTCGAAACTGGCTCCTATAAACATCCAAACCCCCCCACCCAACCCCCTCCAATGTACAGTTTCTTCCCCCTCAAATGTATATACTCTCTTTTAGAAACTCTGTCTCTTAAACAGTACCGTATATTTGTATATCTTGTATGTCATAAATGTCTGGATGTAACAGTACTGTTTATCTGTATGTCATATATGTCATAAATGTTACGATGAATTGAAAATGGGGGACCCTGATGTAAACGAGACGAAAGTCGTTCTCTGGTCTGCATCCCCTTAACCCATTCTGCAATACATTTTTCAATCAATCAATCAAACCTGAGTACCCGTCACGTTATCGACCCCCTGCCCGTCTGACTACCCTGCCCCACACACTCACCCTGGACTGTACGAGACCTCCCCCCCCACCCCCATGTCACTCGATTCCTGCCCGGATACCTGACTACCCTTTTCTAATGAAATATACCCGTGCTGGGTTTTTAACGAGACCCGTCTGCCTTTCTTTTTTCTGCATATTGGGTTCAATACGTCTAGCCGTGACAGGCGCCTAACCAAAACACAATGTTTATTACAGATTTATTAGTAGAAAAAACTTGACACACAGTGCTGAGCTGTATCTCAAAGCAATCCTTTCATATGGTGTATACCACTTCTATGTAGCCCCTCTACTGTTGACGTGTTGTCTCCCCCTACAGGTCCCCTCTGTCTCCTGTACTGTTGACGTGCTGTCTCCCCCCTACAGTTCCCCTCTGTCTCCTCTACTGTTGACGTGCTGTCTCCCCCCTACAGGTCCCCTCTGTCTCCTCTACTGTTGACGTGCTGTCTCCCCCCTACAGGTCCCCTCTGTCCCTCTACTGTTGACGTGCTGTCTCCCCCCTACAGGTCCCCTCTGTCTCCTCTACTGTTGACGTGCTGTCTCCCCCCTACAGGTCCCCTCTGTCTCCTGTACTGTTGACGTGCTGTCTCCCCCCTACAGGTCCCCTCTGTCTCCTCTACTGTTGACGTGCTGTCTCCCCCTACAGGTCCCCTCTGTCTCCTCTACTGTTGACGTGCTGTCTCCCCCTACAGGTCCCCTCTGTCTCCTCTACTGTTGACGTGATGTCTCCCCCTACAGGTCCCCTCTGTCTCCTCTACTGTTGACGTGCTGTCTCCCCCTACAGGTCCCCTGTGTCTCCTCTACTGTTGACGTGCTGTCTCCCCCTACAGGTCCCCTGTGTCTCCTCTACTGTTGACGTGCTGTCTCCCCCTACAGGTCCCCTCTGTCTCCTCTACTGTTGACGTGCTGTCTCCCCCTACAGGTCCCTCTGTCTCCTCTACTGTTGACATGCTGTCTCCCCCTACAGGTCCCCTCTGTCCTCTACTGTTGACGTGCTGTCTCCCCCCTACAGGTCCCCTCTGTCTCCTCTACTGTTGACGTGCTGTCTCCCCCTACAGGTCCCCCCTGTCTCCTCTACTGTTGACGTGCTGTCTCCCCCTACAGGTCCCCTGTCTCCTCTACTGTTGACGTGCTGTCTCCCCCTACAGGTCCCCTGTCTCCTCTACTGTTGACGTGCTGTCTCCCCCTACAGGTCCCCTCTGTCTCCTCTACTGTTGACGTGCTGTCTCCCCCTACAGGTCCCCTGTGTCTCCTCTACTGTTGACGTGCTGTCTCCCCCTACAGGTCCCCTCTGTCTCCTCTACTGTTGACGTGCTGTCTCCCCCTACAGGTCCCCTCTGTCTCCTCTACTGTTGACGTGCTGTCTCCCCCTACAGGTCCCCTCTGTCCTCTACTGTTGACGTGCTGTCTCCCCCTACAGGTCCCCTCTGTCTCCTCTACTGTTGACGTGCTGTCTCCCCCTACAGGTCCCCTCTGTCTCCCCCTACAGGTCCCTCTGTCTCCTCTACTGTTGACGTGCTGTCTCCCCCTACAGGTCCCCTCTGTCTCCTCTACTGTTGACGTGCTGTCTCCCCCTACAGGTCCCCTCTGTCTCCTCTACTGTTGACGTGCTGTCTCCCCCTACAGGTCCCTCTGTCTCCTCTACTGTTGACGTGCTATCTCCCCCTACAGGTCCCCTCTGTCTCCTCTACTGTTGACATGCTGTCTCCCCCTACAGGTCCCCTCTGTCTCCTCTACTGTTGACATGCTGTCTCCCCCTACAGGTCCCCTCTGTCTCCTCTACTGTTGACGTGCTGTCTCCCCCTACAGGTCCCCTCTGTCTCCTCTACTGTTGACGTGCTGTCTCCCCCTACAGGTCCCCTCTGTCTCCTCTACTGTTGACGTGCTGTCTCCCCCTACAGGTCCCCTCTGTCTCCTCTACTGTTGACGTGCTGTCTCCCCCTACAGGTCCCCTCTGTCTCCTCTACTGTTGACGTGCTGTCTCCCCCTACAGGTCCCCTGTCCCTCCTAAAAAAGACAAATGGGTTGAGGCATCTACTGTGATTAATCCGCTAAGCTTATAAATGTGTCAGCTTTGGAGCCAACTTCCTAACCAGGACCTGACTCAATTTGTGGAAAGTGTAATAGCAGTGGGGGGGGGGGGGGGGTTGCTGGTAGGATAGGTACATAGGTAATAGAACAAAGTACAAACTAATAATGATAATAGAGATAACAGTAGTATTAGTGAACAGTAGTGAGTGACAGGATTCAATCAGACAGTAGTAATAGTGATGATGGTATATAGATGGTCCAAACCATACTAACACACTGCACCAGAGTCCATACAGTGTTTATTATTATTAATTAGAGTCAGATAGTCCTAACAGCCGTAAATCACTCATGAAAGGCAACAGCATACAGGAGTAACGTTGTTTGATATGTCTGTATGTCTGCCTAATGCAAACTATTTGATCCAAAGACAATTGAATCCGTATGCGAGCGCACTTTTTGGCCCCCACACTTCTGAATTTTAATCCGGCACCCCCTGGTATACGTACACTGTGATTGAATAAAACGGTAGCAGTGTTGACAGAAAGGAATAACACCAACTGAGATGTGGGAGAAACTGTCAGAGGCGAGTTACACACAGAGATGAGATACAGCGACAGAGAGACAGATGCTGTCGGGAGAAAACACTTCATATCGTTTCATTTCATTCATCAGGATCCCCATCTGCTCCCGGCAGACACCGGCATCAAGGCCGCTCTACCAGGGGGCCGCGTAGAAAAAAACAAAAACAACAACAACAACAACAACGTGATTTTACAGACAGAACTGGACCAAACAGAGCAGCAGACATCGACGTCAACGACGATAACATCCGAGCGCATCGCTTCGGCGGGCGACACAGCGACTACAAAACAGAGCTCCGCTTGGTAAATAAGCGAGAAAAGATTCTCACAGAGGAGAAAATGTTGTGATAGAACCATCTTCGACTACGACGGCGTTTGACATGGAAATTTACCAACACCCTTCTCTCTCTCTCTCTCTTTTTAACACACACACACACACACACACACACACACACACACACACACACACACACACACACACACACACACACACACACACACACACACGCACAAACACACTACCCGTCTCGATCTCTCTCTCTCTCTACACATAACCTTCAACTTGTACACACATTATGCACAGACACAGCTGTCTCATAAGTACACGTCCTTATCCAGATGTCTCTGTAAATCACATCTATAATTCATATTATGGACGTCAATGCTCCACTTGTTTTGTCTACTCTCCTGTATAAATACTTTGTTAGCACGCCAGTCTACAGAGATCTAGGCTACAGGGCCCATTGCTGTAACCTAGATCTCTCCACGTTGCAACATGTCATTCTGTCAGTAAACTCTATCCTTAATCAAAGACTATGAGTTTTATTTTTGTAATTCTCACACACAATTCGCACGCAATGGCATGGGATTAGCACGTAATCTATGAAATTGAGTCGACAGTGACATCATCTCATCGGGCACATGATGACAGACACAGACACACAGACACACAGTCCTACAGCTATCCAGATAGACACAGACAAACAAACACACAGACAGACAGACAGACAGACAGACAGACAGACAGACAGACAGACAGACAGACAGACAGACAGACAGACAGACAGACAGACAGACAGACAGACAGACAGACAGACAGACAGACAGACAGACAGACAGACAGACAGACAGACAGACAGACAGACAGACAGACAGACAGACAGACAGACAGACAGACAGACAGACAGACAGACAGACAGACAGACAGACAGACAGACAGACAGACAGACAGACAGACAGACAGACAGACAGACAGACAGACAGACAGACAGACAGACAGACAGACAGACAGACAGACAGACAGACAGACAGACAGACAGACAGACAGACAGACAGACAGACAGACAGACAGACAGACAGACAGACAGACAGACAGACAGACAGACAGACAGACAGACAGACAGACAGACAGACAGACAGACAGACAGACAGACAGACAGACAGACAGACAGACAGACAGACAGACAGACAGACAGACAGACAGACAGACAGACAGACAGACAGACAGACAGACAGACAGACAGACAGACAGACAGACAGACAGACAGACAGACAGACAGACAGACAGACAGACAGACAGACAGACAGACAGACAGACAGACAGACAGACAGACAGACAGACAGACAGACAGACAGACAGACAGACAGACAGACACACAGACAGACAGACAGACAGACAGACAGACACACAGACAGACACACAGACAGACAGACAGACAGTCCTCCGGCCCTCCTCTCACCTGAACACCATGCTGAAGTGAAGCCCCTCCTGTCTCACCAGGTAGCCTCCGAACCTGTAGGAGGCAGAGTTGGCCATGAAGACCACGCACTGGGCGAAGCCGTAGCAGGCTCCGTAGACGTGGGCCTTCTTGATGGCGGCGCCGTAGGGACCCTCCAGCTGGGCCTCGTACACGTCCACGAAGCTCCTCTCCTTGCCCAGCCCCGCCACCGTCCGGATGTTGTTCAGCGCCTCTCCCGATATCTGAGCGGCACACCGCGGATCTAGTTTTAGTTTATTTATTTTTTGCACACTTAATAATAATAATAATAATAATAATAATAATAATAATAATAATAATAATAATAATAATAATAATAATAATAATAATAATAATAATAATAATAATAATAATAATAATAATAATAATAATAATAATAATAATAATAATAATAATAAATTCAATTTGTACCGCACATTATATTTGTGAAAACCTCAAAGTGCTACAGGAGATAAAGATAAAAAGTTTAATGAATAAAACAATTAAAATGAATAAAACAACCAATGAAATGGAAGAACATACATTTTTTTCTTTTTAAATAATAAAATGAATATAAGTAAAAACAAAAGTAAAAGAATAGTTCAGGCAAAAGCCTTGTTAAAAGAATAAATGTTTTTAGGCCCCTTTTAAAAGCCTCAACGGACTGTGGTGCTCTCAGGTGGATGGGGAGAGCATTCCACAGTCTGGGTGCGGCAGAGCAGAAGGCTCGATCGCCCCCATGGTGTGCAGCTTAGTCCTGGGGGCTTTGAGGAGGTAGGCTGTGCCGGAGCATGAGGGAGCGTGAGGAGGACTGGGGGGTGAGGAGTTCCTTTAGGTAGGCAGGGGCACCACCGTGTACGCACTGGTGAGTGAGGAGGGAGACCTTGTACTCGATCCTGTGTTCCACGGGGAGCCAGTGAAGTGATCTGACTTCACTACCACACTACAGAAGTACTACTACTTCTGTACTGTGGTACTACTACTTCTGTACTGTGGTACTACTACTTCTGTACTGTGGTACTACTACTTCTGTACTGTGGTACTACTACTTCTGTAGTGTGGTACTACAACTTCTGTACTGTGGTTGTGTTAATCCTTTGTCATGTGGCAGGGTTAACCTTCTGTATTGTTGCAGTGAAAGGGTTAACCCGTTGGTAGTGTGGTAGTGAAAGGGTTAAAATACATACAAAGAACAAATACAAAAGTGTAAAAGAATCCGTGCCTCCACTTGATTCAAAAAACACATTAAACAAAAACAAAAACAGTATGTTATTACATATTGAAGACAATGAAAAAAAACTGTAAAAACTGTAAAAAAAAAATCACAGAGGGAAGGGACAGAAATACTGATGGAAACGTAGATACAAAAATATGTTTTCTATCTATGTTCGATCTTGGTCAATTATGAACTTACGTTTGTAAACAGATTGCAGAATGGCTCAATACACACAATTGTTAAGGGGATGCAGACCAGAGAAAGACTTTCGTCTCGTTTACATCAGGGTCCCCCATTTTCAATTGATAATGAATTGTAAGTAAGGGTGCAACTTGCACCGTGCAATCCATTCTTTGTGGATCTAGCCCTTAGACACGATGCCGGGAGGAGCCTGAATCTAACCGGGAACCTTCTGATCACCAGACGACCACTCTACCTCCTGAGCCACTGTCACCCCACCAGTGGCTCATAATATGAGGCAGATACCAGGTTAAAATAGGTTTTGTATCTGGAGAATTCCCACGTTACTCTGATATCAGGAGCCATGTCAAACACGTCGGACATTGAACCAAAGTGACTTGATTCTCTGTATGTTTGACACATAGAAGCAGAGATGGTCAGATCTCCCTAATGGACAAACACGCAAATCATCTTTTTGTTCAATGGCCGCAGACGAAAGGTCTAAGTATGTACTGCTCAGTAAAAGTAATGGATGGGATCGGTACTCTGTATTATACAATATCTATAATATATCTGCATATACAATACTTGAAGTTCAGGTCTTAGAAATTATAAGGTAGCAGTCCCTATAAGACAAGGTATTGCTGTTTTATCTGTCTACATCACTTAACGGTGCTCGAATTAACACAACACAAGGACTCAATGTCCCCGATGACATCACTGGTGTTATGTCCCTCCTGTCCCCGCTCCTCTTGTTCATCCACATCCTCCATTCACTCATGGACAGTTCCCTCTTCCCCCACCTGCTGGACAATCCCCATCATTACCTCTTGGACTCATTGTACATGTATGTCTTGTTAAATTATCCATGTTCCTCAGTGTTCTCCCCATCTTGTTGTCTCTCCCAGTTTGCTTGTTGCCTTTTTTATTACCATGTCTTGTTTAGTGGTGTTGTCTCCAGTGTGTTAGTTAGTGTATTTGTTATCAGTCATGTCTTGTATTAGTGTCACTTTAGTCTGCCAGTCTGTATCCCCTCCCAGGTGTGTCTCCTTGCCAATCAACCCTCATGTGTCAATTACATTGTGTATTTAAGTTTTGTGTTTCCTTGTCTCTTTGTGGGTTCATTGTATTAGCTATTGATGTCGTGGTCGTTGTTCATGTTGCTATCGTTCCTGGTCGCTAACGTGTTTAGTAAGTGTTTCCCCGTGTTAGTTTTGTGCCTTGTGTTACGTTTTCCTGTCTTCCAGTTTTTACTGAGATGTTTTTGTTTTTGAAGTTCGTTTGGTTATAGTGTTTTTGTTTATGGTGCCTTAGTTGTGTTTAATTAAAACCTTTGAATTGCTATCCACCTCGTCTTGTCTGCTACTGGGTCCTACCACCTCCTCCCCAAACCGTAACAACTGGTAACCCTATTCAAACGTTCAATACCTGTCAAACTAAATTAATGTGTGCAAAACTGTTTTTGGATGTGCTCTGAGATTATGTCCATATTTTTGGTGAAGTGCCCCTTTAAGTTAGATCACTTACTGTAGTTATTTTTATTTTCTCTGTACAAGGACAGGACAGACACCTTGACATGTTATTTGTCATCAGAAAGACACAAACTTATGTTGCCTCTCTTACGAATGAGGGGTGGAGGGGGGGGGGCTTGTTTACCGTGCTCTGACCTTTAGTCTGTGTCTAGATATATGAGCCTGCTATCTGCAGATAAGACGCAGAGAAATAAGTTGACAATGAAAGAGACTGAAAGCAGATGGAGAAGTCGTGCATAACTTCTGCTGAATAGGAAAAAGGTAAGAAAAGAAAACCTGACCTTGAGTCTAGAGATAATTTTGCGCATGAGTGGGTGTGCATATGCGTACGTCGAATGGGAGAGTGTGCGTGTCCATGTACTTGTATGTGTGTGCTCGTGTGTGTGTGCGTGCGTGCGTGTGTGTGTATACACCGAGAGCTCTTTTCATGACAAAATCCAAGGTTTCTGACGAGAATTATCCTGTCCTTCTGGGGTTGAAGCGGTATGTAAACATTTGCCGTTTTTCACTAAATACGCAGACTAGGTGAAAACGAAGAGCCCTTCTTGACTTTACATTATTCATAAAGGTGGGGATGCAGACAGTCGTCGGTCAGGAGCTTTCGACCGCAGGTCATCGCGGTCAGGCCGACAGAGTCGACGTGTTCCCGCCGCCCACAACCTCTGGGGGGGGGCTCCTGCTAGCCCTTTCACTACCACACTACCAAAGGGTTAACCCTTTCACTGCGACAATACAGAAGGTTAACCCGTTCACTGCTGCACGACAACGGGTTAACCCTTTCACTACCACACTACCCAAGGGTTAACCCTTTCACTGCGACCATACAGAAGGTTAACCCTTTCACTGCCGCACGACAAAGGGTTAACCCTTTCACTACCACACTACAGTAGGTTAACCCTTTCACTACCACACTACCAAAGGGTTAACCCTTTCACTACCACACTACCAAAGGGTTAACCCTTTCACTACCACACTACAGAAGGTTAACCCTTTCACTACCGCGCTACAGACGGTTAACCCTTTCACTACCACACTACAGACGGTTAGCCATCTGTAGTGTGGTAGTGAAGGGGTTAACCTGCTGTAGTGTGGTAGTGAAAGGGCTAGAGTGAGCCGGCATGACTGGAAAAACACGGCAGGGAAGACGCTGGCTCACAAAAGAGACAACTCCTCAGAGACTATTTTCCTCATATTTCTATATTCAGATCAAAATGTATTGCCTATATTTATGTCTACTATTACCCTGCCCATACATGTACCTCCCATCCCCCCTCCCTGATGATGCCCGCATTTTCCCAAGGGGATCAATAAAGGAATATCTTATCTTATCTTGTCTTGTCTTGTCTTGTCTTATCTTTTTTTTTTTTTTTTCAACCCCCAATTTAGTCGTTATGCCAATTCCCTTCCTGGTCATTGCGCACTTACCCCCTACCGTCGGTCTGGGAGGGTGAAGACTACCACATGCTTCCTCCGACACATGTGGAGTCACAACCAACCGCTTCTTTTCACCTGACAGCGAGGACTCTCACTGGGGGAGTGTAACGCATGGGAGGATCACACTACCTCCCCCAGTTCCCTTCCTTGCTGAGCAGGTGCCCCGACCGACCTGTAGGAGTCGCTGTTTACAACGACCAGGATACATACCCCCACCGGCTTCCCACCCGCTACCACTGCCAATTGTGTCAGTACGGACGACCGACCAAGCCGGAGGCACCGCTGACAGCTGGATTCGATCCCAGTGTCTCTGCGGTGGTAGGCAGGCGCTTAGTCCGCTGCGCTACCCAGCCGCCCTTGTCTTATCTTATCTTATCGTATCTTATCTTATTTGACGTATGCTCTCTGTCTGTCCATTAAGGTATATTACTTTGTGTCCTAGACTAGTAGAGCCTAATTTATCCAAACCTCAGAGTTCCAAGCAGTCCGGGTCACCGAACCAGCCAGATATAATTTGTATAATTTGCTACTACTTTCGCGCATATTTCAATAAACATTTTCAACAAACGACCTCCATTCCCAAAGTCTCTAGATAAACGAGGTTCTGACTGTACCAGGAATAGGTTCTATATACACTAGGAATGTACTACTGTTGAATGTGAATCTCCACGCGATGCATATGCAACGGCTGGGATTCCTCTCCGGCGTGTCCCACGTGGGAGAAAGAGACCGCTATCCGTTGAGCCAAAGGGTAATTCCTCTGGACTCGGGGGAGATATCCGCTCTTCTCTGTGTCAAAGGGAAGACGCTGTTAGCCTCTGCTGCTACATATGTATGTGTGCCTTTATGTCCTAGAACTGTACCATCGGCGCTGCCGCAGTTTTTTTTCGACATGAATTAATTGAATTGAATGAGAAATGTTGGCCTTCAGCCTTTTCTCCAGATAGGACTTTGTTTTCCCTTTAGACAATTTTAATAATTTATTTGTATTTATAGGCCGTGTTTTATCTGCGTTTTTTTGTACACGGTGGGGCTGACCGTGCGACTAAAGGAATTCTTTAGTCTCCAGTGTTGTTGTCTTCAAGGTCCATTAGTTCAGTTGAGTAACAGTTCTAGGGGTTTTGTCTAATCTAAACCTGTCAAATCACATTTCCCCACATTAGCGTCCTTTGAAAGGATCACCGCACTAACGACAAACGACTACGCTGAGGTACCAGACGACCGGAGAGCAATATTAGGAAAGAGGGTTATGCACACTTAGGTTCAGGCAAGTGTCTTTAATTTTTGTGCCCTTCGTATTATTACAGAAAGAATTAAAGCATTAAAGAAACTAGCACGGACCTACAGCAAGTGTGCAGAACCTTCTTTCCTGATACCACATTAGCTTGCTGCTAATTAATTCAGCCGCGCAGAAGGACCCGTTTAACCTCCCTAATGTGTTAGAAAGTTACACACACCGTTTGTTGTGTTGCCGTTTTAAAAGGTTAAAAAAAAAACAATGATTATAATCGTCCAATATTGTTTTTAACCTACTGACAAACTCATTATCCATTCATAACCGTGCACTTTTTTGTATGGTCCCCAAGACTATTTACCTTACAATATACCACTCATTTTCAGTGAATGTCATTATATTTCCTATCGTGAAGACATTATGTCATCTGACTATATATACTAATATTAGAACACACTTTTCTAGAATAAATTGCCTGTGTTTTTTTTTGTCTATGTTAGAAAAAAAGGTAAAAGTATTTTCTGCCTACAACTGAAGTTCATTTTGTTCAAAATAACTAATTCAAACAGCCTGTGTTTAGGTCTTTACTGTATGTCTTTATGTCTTGGACATGTGACACTACATTATCTAGTGACTCTGAGGTCATTCTGTAGTGACACTACATTATCTAGTGACTCTGAGGTCATTCTGTAGTGACACTACATTATCTAGTGACTCTGAGGTCATTCTGTAGTGACACTACATTATCTAGTGACTCTGAGGTCATTCTGTAGTGACACTACATTATCTAGTGGCTCTGAGGTCATTCTGTAGTGACACTACATTATCTAGTGACTCTGAGGTCGTTCTGTAGTGACACTACATTATCTAGTGACTCTGAGGTCATTCTGTAGTGACACTACATTATCTCGTGACTCTGAGGTCATTCTGTAGTGACACTACATTATCTAGTGACTCTGAGGTCATTCTGTAGTGACACTACATTATCTAGTGACTCTGAGGTCATTCTGTAGTGACACTACATTATCTAGTGACTCTGAGGTCATGCTGTAGTGACACTACATTATCTAGTGACTCTGAGGTCATTCTGTAGTGACACTACATTATCTAGTGGCTCTGAGGTCATTCTGTAGTGACACTACATTATCTAGTGACTCTGAGGTCATTCTGTAGTGACACTACATTATCTAGTGACTCTGAGGTCATTCTGTAGTGACGCTACATTATCTAGTGGCTCTGAGGTCATTCTGTAGTGACACTACATTATCTAGTGGCTCTGAGGTCATTCTGTAGTGACACTACATTATCTAGTGACTCTGAGGTCATTCTGTAGTGACACTACATTATCTAGTGGCTCTGAGGTCATTCTGTAGTGACACTACATTATCTAGTGACTCTGAGGTCATTCTGTAGTGACACTACATTATCTAGTGACTCTGAGGTCATTCTGTAGTGACACTACATTATCTAGTGACTCTGAGGTCATTCTGTAGTGACACTACATTATCTAGTGACTCTGAAGTCATTCTGTAGTCACACTACATTATCTAGTGGCTCTGAGGTCATTCTGTAGTGACACTACATTATCTATAGTGGTTCTGAGGTCATTCTGTAGTGACACTACATTATCTAGTGACTCTGAAGTCATTCTGTAGTGACACTACATTATCTATAGTGGTTCTGAGGTCATTCTGTAGTGACACTACATTATCTAGTGACTCTGAGGTCATTCTGTAGTGACACTACATTATCTAGTGACTCTGAGGTCATTCTGTAGTGACACTACATTATCTAGTGACTCTGAAGTCATTCTGTAGTGACACTACATTATCTAGTGACTCTGAAGTCATTCTGTAGTGACACTACATTATCTAGTGACTCTGAAGTCATTCTGTAGTGACACTACATTATCTAGTGACTCTGAGGTCATTCTGTAGTGACACTACATTATCTAGTGACTCTGAAGTCATTCTGTAGTGACACTACATTATCTAGTGACTCTGAAGTCATTCTGTAGTGACACTACATTATCTAGTGGCTCTGAGGTCATTCTGTAGTGACACTACATTATCTAGTGGCTCTGAGGTCATTCTGTAGTGACACTACATTATCTAGTGACTCTGAGGTCATGCTGTAGTGACACTACATTATCTAGTGGCTCTGAAGTCATTCTGTAGTGACACTACATTATCTAGTGACTCTGAGGTCATTCTGTAGTGACACTACATTATCTAGTGACTCTGAGGTCATTCTGTAGTGACACTACATTATCTAGTGACTCTGAGGTCATTCTGTAGTGACACTACATTATCTAGTGACTCTGAGGTCATTCTGTAGTGACACTACATTATCTAGTGACTCTGAGGTCATTCTGTAGTGACACTACATTATCTAGTGACTCTGAGGTCATTCTGTAGTGACACTACATTATCTAGTGACTCTGAGGTCATTCTGTAGTGACACTACATTATCTAGTGACTCTGAGGTCATTCTGTAGTGACACTACATTATCTAGTGACTCTGAAGTCATTCTGTAGTGACACTACATTATCTAGTGGCTCTGAGGTCATTCTGTAGTGACACTACATTATCTAGTGACTCTGAGGTCATTCTGTAGTGACACTACATTATCTAGTGACTCTGAGGTCGTTCTGTAGTGACACTACATTATCTAGTGGCTCTGAGGTCATGCTGTAGTGACACTACATTATCTAGTGACTCTGAGGTCATTCTGTAGTGACACTACATTATCTAGTGACTCTGAGGTCATTCTGTAGTGACACTACATTATCTAGTGACTCTGAGGTCATTCTGTAGTGACACTACATTATCTAGTGGCTCTGAGGTCATTCTGTAGTGACACTACATTATCTAGTGACTCTGAGGTCATTCTGTAGTGACACTACATTATCTAGTGACTCTGAGGTCGTTCTGTAGTGACACTACATTATCTAGTGTCTCTGATGTCATTCTGTAGTGACACTACATTATCTAGTGGCTCTGAGGTCATTCTGTAGTGACACTACATTATCTAGTGACTCTGAGGTCATTCTGTAGTGACACTACATTATCTAGTGACTCTGAGGTCATTCTGTAGTGACACTACATTATCTAGTGACTCTGAGGTCATTCTGTAGTGACACTACATTATCTAGTGACTCTGAGGTCGTTCTGTAGTGACACTACATTATCTAGTGACTCTGAAGTCATTCTGTAGTGACACTACATTATCTAGTGGCTCTGAAGTCATTCTGTAGTGACACTACATTATCTAGTGACTCTGAAGTCATTCTGTAGTGACACTACATTATCTAGTGACTCTGAAGTCATTCTGTAGTGACACTACATTATCTATAGTGGTTCTGAGGTCATTCTGTAGTGACACTACATTATCTAGTGACTCTGAAGTCATTCTGTAGTGACACTACATTATCTAGTGACTCTGAGGTCATTCTGTAGTGACACTACATTATCTAGTGGCTCTGAAGTCATTCTGTAGTGACACTACATTATCTAGTGACTCTGAGGTCATTCTGTAGTGACACTACATTATCTAGTGACTCTGAGGTCATTCTGTAGTGACACTACATTATCTAGTGGCTCTGAGGTCATTCTGTAGTGATACTACATTATCTAGTGACTCTGAGGTCATTCTGTAGTGACACTACATTATCTAGTGGCTCTGAGGTCATGCTGTAGTGACACTACATTATCTAGTGGCTCTGAGGTCATTCTGTAGTGACACTACATTATCTAGTGGCTCTGAGGTCATTCTGTAGTGACACTACATTATCTAGTGACTCTGAGGTCATTCTGTAGTGACACTACATTATCTAGTGACTCTGAGGTCATTCTGTAGTGACACTACATTATCTAGTGGCTCTGAGGTCGTTCTGTAGTGACACTACATTATCTAGTGGCTCTGAGGTCATTCTGTAGTGACACTACATTATCTAGTGACTCTGAGGTCATTCTGTAGTGACACTACATTATCTAGTGTCTCTGAGGTCATTCTGTAGTGACACTACATTATCTAGTGACTCTGATGTCATTCTGTAGTGACACTACATTATTTAGTGACTCTGAGGTCATTCTGTAGTGACACTACATTATCTAGTGGCTCTGAGGTCATTCTGTAGTGACACTACATTATCTAGTGACTCTGAAGTCATTCTGTAGTGACACTACATTATCTAGTGGCTCTGAGGTCATTCTGTAGTGACACTACATTATCTAGTGGCTCTGAGGTCATTCTGTAGTGACACTACATTATCTAGTGGCTCTGAGGTCATTCTGTAGTGACACTACATTATCTAGTGACTCTGAGGTCATTCTGTAGTGACACTACATTATCTAGTGGCTCTGAGGTCATTCTGTAGTGACACTACATTATCTAGTGACTCTGAGGTCATTCTGTAGTGACACTACATTATCTAGTGACTCTGAGGTCATTCTGTAGTGACACTACATTATCTAGTGGCTCTGAAGTCATTCTGTAGTGACACTACATTATCTAGTGACTCTGAGGTCATTCTGTAGTGACACTACATTATCTAGTGGCTCTGAGGTCATTCTGTAGTGACACTACATTATCTAGTGACTCTGAGGTCATTCTGTAGTGACACTACATTATCTAGTGACTCTGAGGTCATTCTGTAGTGACACTACATTATCTAGTGGCTCTGAGGTCATGCTGTAGTGACACTACATTATCTAGTGGCTCTGAGGTCATTCTGTAGTGACACTACATTATCTAGTGGCTCTGAGGTCATTCTGTAGTGACACTACATTATCTAGTGGCTCTGAGGTCGTTCTGTAGTGACACTACATTATCTAGTGGCTCTGAGGTCATTCTGTAGTGACACTACATTATCTAGTGACTCTGAGGTCATTCTGTAGTGACACTACATTATCTAGTGGCTCTGAGGTCATTCTGTAGTGACACTACATTATCTAGTGACTCTGAGGTCATTCTGTAGTGACACTACATTATCTAGTGGCTCTGAGGTCGTTCTCAGTATCTGCTCTGCCTTGGTTTTTCATGAAACATATAGAGCTCCCGTTGAGCTTCTGTCTCATTCACTGACAACATCCTCATCCTCAGATGTGTCTTCATCCTGATCAGGATCAGGAGTTGATGTTCTCCTCTCTAGTGATGTCAAAGTTATTTTCATTTGTGAAGTACATGACCGGTTTGTACCGTAACACCTACCTGTCCCGCGCACTCCATGGCCTGCTTGTCCTGCTTGGCGAAGCCTGTGAGCATCTTGGCCTGGAAGCCTCCCGACAGGGCCAGGAAGGGCAAGAAACACATGATGACCATGCTGAGCTTCCAGCTGAAGTAGAAGGAGATGATGATGGCCACGCCGATGTTGGTCATGGAGTTGACGATCATGCCGATCTGAGAGCCCGTGGCCTGGGGAGAGAGGGGGGGGGGGTCGGGTTGAGGTGTTTACATTCCTTAGTATCTAAAAGAAGCTTGCACTTGCTGGTTCCTGTGTACCGCTACACTTTGCTAGCTTTAGAATGAACATAGGCTGGGTAGCGCAGTGGACTATAAGCACTCGCCTACCACCGCAGAGACTCTGGGATCTAATCCAGCTGTCAGCGGTACCTACTAACACAATTGGCAGTGTTAGCGGGTGGGAAGCCGGTGGGGTATGTATCCTGGTCGTTGTAAACGGTGACTCCTATACTGGTCGGTCGGGGCGCCTGTTCAGCAGGGAGGGGATCTGGGGGAAATAGCGTAAACCTCCGCACGCGTTACGTTCCCCCAGTGAGAGTCCTCGCTGTCAGGTGAAAAGGCATGTAATAGTTCTACACCCTCACCAGGCCGACAGTGGGGCAATGCGCGCAACGACCAGGAAGGGAATTGGCATAACAACTAAATTGGGATGGGAGCAAAATACAGAAAGCCTCAAAAAAGAATTAACATAGACTGAAATTAACTTTAGATGTCCCAGGGGTCGGTCACGTAATGTAATTTTACCTACTCAGTAGCATGTTGTATATTACCATAAACATGTTAAATGTTCATTTTGACGTGAGTGTCATATTATAAGGTGGAGCTTTTGTGAGATCTTGTTATCTTTTTTGATCTTTTTCCTCCTTCTTTTTTCCATTTTTCTCCCATCCCAATGTTAGTCGTTATGCCAATTCCCGATCCCCCCTTCCTGGTCGTTGCGCACTCTACCCCCTACCGTCGGTCTGGGAAGGCGGAGACTATCACATGCTTCCTCCGACACATGTGTAGCCAGCCCACCGCTTCTTTTCACCTGGCAGCGCGGACTCTCACTGGGAGAGTGTAACGTGTGGAAGGTCACACTACCTCTCCCAGATCCTTCCCTTGTTGTGCAGGCGCCCCGACCAAACTGTAGGAGTCGCTGTTTACACCTGTTGCACTTATTTTATGTATCTGGAAAATGGAGACGACTACACACTTACTGTGTTGTTGAACTACACGTCCCATGTGTGATACAGCACAGGTAAAATGCTAAATGGTGCATTTATATAGCGTTTTTATACAAAGCGCTTTACAATTTGTTCCTCACATTTTACTCATTCACTCACACAATCACAGCGACGGCGGCGGCAACCATGCAAGGTGCCAACCTGCTAATCTGGAGCAGTTAGGGGTTTAGTGTCTTGCTCAAGGACACTTCGACACGCTGAATCGAAACGGGAACCTTCCGTTTACCAGGCTGACAGCTCTACCTTCTGAGCCACGAAAGGGTACAGTAAAAACACCTCGTTCACACTTCATCTAAGTCTGTGCGAGCTCTCTGTACCTTCAGTCTTTCTCTATTTTCTCTATCTACCTCCGGATTACCAGACGACTGATCTACCACCCGAGCCACTGTCGCCCCACAGTCTATGGCCTTATGACTTAATGCTTTTGTTCAAAGAAACCTGCATGAACCTAAGTGTTGCAGAACTCTCTTTCCTAATACTGCTCTCCGGTCTTCTGGCACCTTAGCGTATTAATTTGTCATGAGTGCGGTGATCCTTTCAAATAATCGACTGATTTAACTATATAACTATATACAACTATATTACCTGAACATAAAATCTGGGCCACTTACCCCAAAGTGGTTGGAATGATCCAACTTCTCAAAACTGTATGTCTGGGCACCGCCATGATTTAAAATCGAATGCGACTTGGGAGTGAAAATAACATGTTTTACGTTCTCATCAAGATGTCAGCCCCCAGTAAACAGACCCGGATTTTATGTGTAGGTAATATAAAATGCTTCTGAGTAAGCAAAATGAAATTATATGACGTCGTAGGCCTACCATTTATAAATAAATAAATACATTTCAGTCTATGTTTTCATTTGTATGTGGCTGTGATATGAAGCAAAGTCTAGTGGTACATAATATACAGTACAGCCGTGATAAACTGTAAGACTGTCTCACATCATCACATGATAATAACAAAGCCCCACGATTGCTCTTCTGCAGATCACCTGGAAGGTGTTAGGTGGGGGAGTTTTTGATTTGATTTGATTTATTGACAAAAACATATAACAACATTGATGTGTATTTGCCTTGTCAGGGATAGAACGAAAAGTCCAGGACTTATTTACATCGTTGTCCCTGTTGTTTCAAATGCATGTTCGTTGGAGGGTTGCAATGGCCCCTTGGGTGAGGTAGTCAGCATGCATCATTAACAAAAAAAGCTCCAAGCTTTTGAAGGTCAAAAATCATCATGGTTAATAAGACATATATTGAAAAATATTAACCGGTTTGTACAAGTGATGGCTTATTTTGAGGTATGAATTATTAAGACAACCCTGATTATAAAACCCTGATCAACACTCGTTTTTGGAAAAAATTATTTTTTGAATACCAAATCTTGTTTTTATAAAGAAAATTATTTAGTTTGATGACTCTGCTTCGTTGATCACCATGATCTTAAAATTGGCCTCGTAACTCCTCCTCTGTTGTTTGTTAACCTGCCCGACTTTTGAGCCACTCTGTTTGGTCGCTGTTTCTCTCCATCTCTCCAGGCGCCTGTCGCTGTGTAGGCGCTTGTGTGTGTGTTGTGTCGTGTGTGTGTGTGTGTGTGTGTGTGTGTGTGTATGTGTGTGTGTGTGTGTGTGTGTGTGTGTGTGTTTTTGTTTTTTCACTGTGTGTGTGCGTGTGCGTGTGTGTTTGTGTGTGTGTGTGTGTGTGTGTGTGTGTGTGTGTGTGTGTGTGTGTGCGTGCGTGCGTGCGTTTGTGTGTGTGTGTGTGTGTGTGTGTGTGTGTGTGTGTGTGTGTGTTTTTTTCACTGTGTGTGTGCGTGTGCGTGTGCGTGTGCGTGTGCGTGTGTGTGTGTGTGTGTGTGTGTGTGTGTGTGTGTGTGTGTGTGTGTGTGTGTGTGTGTGTGTGTGTGTGTGTGTGTGTGTGTGTGTGTGTGTGTGTGTGTGAGAGGGAGATACAGGGAGAAAGACGGTGGCTTGCTTGAGCAACACTCGTCTGGCACAGTCTGTTGTTGTGAATGTATGATGGGTGTGTCAGCAACCATTGGCATGCAGGCAAGTGTGTAAGAGAGGAACCTTTTTGGATATGTTGAAGTGTCCTCTCATCCCCATGCTGAGTTACCTCTTTCACAGCCATTGGCAGTTGCACAGCCTGTTATTTATGGTAGTTTGACTGATATACCAGGGATATTTCAGGGTCAGAGCCACTCAGAAGGGTCAGTCTGTTATTGTTTGCCGAACATTGAGAGTGTTAAACGCCATTTTGAGACCAAACATGAGAAAACGTTGCAGACAAGGCTGAATGTGTCCAGGTATGGCAAGCAAGCATCTCATGAAGACGGCAGCGTTCTTGTATAGCGCTCTTATATAATTATGAGAGGAAAATGGTTATTAAAACTATTGCTATGCACGTTGCCTATATGGATGGAATAGAATTACAGATCTGTTGGAGACTTACATTTTGACGTGGTCGTGTCATAATCAAACTTAATGTTAACCTTAATGTTGATATGGCACACTGGTTAACAAGAACATTTTAAAATGGCACTTCGTATCAAAAAGTTTGAGAACCCCTGGTCTAGACCCTAAAAATAAGACAGTGCCCCTTTTTCTGATTATTTTCTACGAAAGATAGTCTTATATTCAGCACAATACAGTATGTGCTGGCAGGTGCATGAGCTAAGTAGCCTAACATTGTTATCCAGGTGAAAAGCAATGTGTGAACAGAATATACTGTACAATTCACAAGTTGGAGCTTCCCTGAACCGTTGGTGTAGTGGTTAACACTGTCGCCTCACAGCAAGAAGGTCCAGGGTTCGATTCCCGCTTGGGGACCAGGTTTCCATGATGCCAGGTACCCAGGTGGGGTATCTCCCAGGCCTTTCTGTGTAGAGTTTGCATGTTCTCCCCGTGCTCGCAAGGGTTTCCCCCCGATAAGATAAACCCAATGGAAAAACATGCACAACAACAGATCGCTAATGCTGTGGCGTCCT
Source organism: Notolepis coatsorum (assembly GCF_963971535.1). Classification (NCBI taxonomy): domain Eukaryota; kingdom Metazoa; phylum Chordata; class Actinopteri; order Aulopiformes; family Paralepididae; genus Notolepis; species Notolepis coatsorum. Next base: position 8,797,105 of record NC_140165.1, on the reverse strand, counting down.
TGACGAAGACGGACAGGAGCACTTGGATTGGTCCCCGGGGCGCGGCTCACGTTGACGACCCTATCTGCTCCCGGCTGCCCATGGGGGGAAGGACGACGGGATGGGTTAGGCGCAGAGACTCTATCGCATCGGCGACTGAGAAAAAGACAATGCATGTGTGTGTGTGTGTGTGCCGCTCCAATTGCATGTCCAGTTCGTTGCATGCCGATTAAAGACCCCCTAAAGAGGTCCTGCATTATTATTATTATTATATATCTGCCCTTGGTCATCAGTAGAGTTGGGTATCGGGAAAAGAGTACCAGAACCGGTACCAACATGGCCGACACGGACATCATGTGCAGCACCGAAACAAGCACCGAAATCCTGAGGATCCAGTGACAGCCAGGGAAAAGAAGACATAACCTACATCCTCCAAATCAAAGCGCTTTTTTTGTAAGCAGTTTCCGTGGCTAAACTTTTACGAAACCAAATTAATAAAATGCACTTATTCACACTTATACTTAAGCAGTGTGGTGCAGCCATATATCTGAGACACCCCAACCCTAGTCGACAGACACGCTGAGCCGAACCTCCTTCACGGAGACACGTCTGCCCTCGGGCATCGGGCAGAGGAAGTGCAGAGTGTCTCCAAGGAGCAGAGTGTCTCCAAGGAGCAGAGTGTCTCAGAAGAAGAGCAGAGTGTCTCCAAGGAGCAGAGTGTCTCAAAAGAAGAGCAGAGTGTCTTCAAAGAAGAGCAGAGTGTCTCCAAGGAGCAGAGTGTCTCAAAAGAAGAGCAGAGTGTCTCCAAAGAAGAGCAGAGTGTCTCCAAGGAGCAGAGTGTCTCCAAGGAGCAGAGTGTCTCAGAAGAAGAGCAGAGTGTCTCCAAGGAGCAGAGTGTCTCAGAAGAAGAGCAGAGTGTCTCCAAGGAGCGGAGTGTCTCCAAAGAAGAGCAGAGTGTCTCAGAAGAAGAGCAGCGTGTCTCCAAGGAGCAGAGTGTCTCAGAAGAAGAGCAGAGTGTCTCCAAGGAGCAGAGTGTCTCCAAGGAGCAGAGTGTCTCAGAAGAAGAGCAGAGTGTCTCCAAGGAGCAGAGTGTCTCCAAGGAGCAGAGTGTCTCCAAGGAGCAGAGTGTCTCCAAGGAGCAGAGTGTCTCCAAGGAGCAGAGTGTCTCCGAAGAAGAGCAGAGTGTCTCCAAAGAGCAGAGTGTCTCAGAAGAAGAGCAGAGTGTCTCAAAAGAAGAGCAGAGAGTCTCCAAGGAGCAGAGTGTCTCAGAAGAAGCAGAGTGTCTCCAAGGAGCAGAGTGTCTCAGAAGAAGAGCAGAGTGTCTCCAAGGAGCAGAGTGTCTCAGAAGAAGAGCAGAGTGTCTCCAAGGAGCATAGTGTCTCAGAAGAAGAGCAGCGTGTCTCCAAGGAGCAGAGTGTCTCAGAAGAAGAGCAGAGTGTCTCCAAGGAGCAGAGTGTCTCCAAAGAAGAGCAGAGTGTCTCCAAGGAGCAGAGTGTCTCCAAAGAAGAGCAGAGTGTCTCCAAAGAAGAGCAGAGTGTCTCAGAAGAAGAGCAGAGTGTCTCCAAAGAAGAGCAGAGTGTCTCAGAAGAAGAGCAGAGTGTCTCCAAAGAAGAGCAGAGTGTCTCAGAAGAAGAGCAGAGTGTCTCCAAAGTCTCCGGCAGAGGTCGTCTGTCCTCGGCTGAGGACCGAGAGGTGGAGCGTGACAACCGCTCGTTCTAAAGTATACATTTGAGAGAAGAGACCAGAGATAGAGAGGGGGGGGGGGGGGGGGTCCACGGCGGGGTTTGAGAAAACGAATCGATCCGAGGAAGAAGGCTGAGAGAGCGAGACGGCCTGTATTCTGGCCGGCATCCCGCTGACCTGATTGGATAGACAGCGGGCGCGCTTATTATTTTCGGGCCGCGTGTGATTGAGAATCGATCGCGCCCAGCTGCGCGCGGCTGCGGTGTGTGATTGACTCCAGCTGCGGAGTGGGAGCCGAGCCGGCGTACTGAAGTGCGGGGTCGCTTTGATGACAGGAAGCTCCTAATGCTGTATTATTAAAAGAAATTACATTTTCTGCTAGACTGACCCCCCCTGCTGGGGATCCGTACATGCTGCGGCCTCAACCCTTACGTCCCTGGACTCTGTCTATCACTCTGCCCTCAGATTCATATCTACCTAATGATACATCATTTACATTTCAGCTAAATGATAGATATGACACTTGTCACTGTCCTTTATGAGAAGGTTGGTTGGCCCTCTCCGACGGCCGTTATTTTAAGGGCCTTAAAGCTTCCTCCTTATACTACATCAATATTGGAATGTAATGTTGGAACCTATGGAACCCGTTCTAGTAACTGGCTGGTCCTTAAGGTCCCTTTGCTCTGAACAGGGTGAATCTGCATTTCTCTATGATGCCCCTCTAGCTCATCCAATGAACTCCAACAGTCCTTGAAGCTTGAGATTCTCCCCTCTGTTGCAGAGTTTAAAACCTTGATCTCCAACCTTTGTTGAGCAAGTTGTACCGGTTTTAATTGATTTGTTATCCATGCTTTTTGCCTCGTCTTGTTGTCTTATTGTTATGATTTCTGTATGTGCACGTGACGTGACGTGACTGCCCCCCCACCCCAACCTCCTCCAATGTACAGTTTCTTCGTCAAATGTATATACTCTCTTTTTTAGACTCTAAATCTGGTATGTCATAAATGTCTAGATGTAGCAGTACTGTCTATCTGTATGTCATGTATGTCATATATGTTTTGAAAATATGAATTGAAAATGGGGGACCCTGATGTAAACAAGACGAAATTCTTTCTCTGGTCTGCATCCCCTTAACAATTGTGTGTATTGAGCCGTACTGTATTGTACCCATTCTGCAATCTGTTAATACAATTTCCAATCAATCAAAACTGTAAAGGAGGGAAACCTCAGTTGCCTTTCGAGTTTAAATAAAGGTTTGAAAGGAAATTTGTCATTTACATTTTGTCATTTAGCTGACGCTTTTATCCTAAGCGACTTACAAGTTCTGTACGACAAGTCAGCAGGAAGGGTACAACTCTTTCAGCGGAGTAACAATGTTCATCAAACAGTGTTGAAACTTGGGTGCTGCAGTATCGAGTGCATAGACATAAGACATATTAGTATAGTAGGAGGAGTGCATGGTAGTATAGGACAGTAAGAAGTAGGGCTGACCTTGACTAGTCGAATAGCCAATCTCTTAGTCAAATGCAAACAAATATATAAACTTTTTTTTTGTTTCATTCTTTCCAAAATCAAAGAGGCCTAGAAGCGTGGCTAATGCCAATGGCGCGCATACCAGAGGCTAACTGCCTAAGAAAACGGGCACAGAGGCACTGAAAGAGGATTTCACCATCTAATGAACACACTAGACTAGACAAATATCAAGATGTATCCATCAGTGGACCAATTGCATGCTTTCGCAGAGAACACGAAGCCTTCAGTCGACTCCTTCAGACATTAAGCACCCCCACAGCCCAAATCAAATGATAAAAAAATCCGGGGGGGGGGGGGGGGGTCAACTACCAGTCGACTATCTGCACATTTTGGCCAGTCAAAGTCGACTCTACAAATCCTTAGTCGGGGACTGGCCTAGTAAGTAATAAGTAATGTAATGTCATCTAGATCCTTGACTCAGCGAGGTTAGGACTCACCCCCTGGACCTGCGAGGCATCTGTGGCGAGGCGTGTGGTCAGAGCCCCGGGGCTGTTCTTGTGGTCGTCGAACCAGCCCACCTCCTGGCCCAGCATGGCCCGGAAGCCCAGCCGCCTCAGCCTGCGCGTCAGCAGCTCCCCGGACTTGGAAAAGGCGTAGCCCTGCGTGGAGACAAACAGACCAGATCAGTTATTACTATAGGGATGTCCGATATTATCGGCCGATATTGGCATTAAAATGTAATATCAAAAATTATCGGTATCGATTTAAAAAATATATATATATATTTAAAAATATATATATATTTTATTTAACCTTTATTTACCCAGGCAAGCAAGTAAGAACAAATTCTTATTTAATTTATTGTCAAAAGTATGCATAATGTTGTGTTAATTCCACGACAAGAGATAATGTTAATTTTTCAGATATATCGGTATCGGTTGATATCATCGGTATCGAAAATTACGAGTTGGACAATATCGGTATATCGGATATCGGTAAAAAAGCCAATATATATATATATTATTCCTAAAATTGCTGCACTTTGTTAAAAATTGCATTGATCTGTTGGTCTGTGTAATAGCTAATACAGGATGTTGCTGCTTAAACGTATGTATAATGTATATTTATTGATGAACTCGTATACCAAAATTAATTTGAATTGAAAAATTTAGCTTTTTGCATCAAATATTGATAGGCGATAAAAATGTGATTAATTTTGATTAATTAACTATAAAGTCTCGAATGAATTCGATACATTTTTTTTATCGAGTCCCACCACTAGTTATTAGCCTCCATTAGTTATTAGCCTCCATTAGTTATTAGCCTCCATTAGTTATTACCCTCCATCAGTTATTATTACCCTCATTAAGTTATTATTACCCTCCATTAGTTATTATTACCCTCATTAAGTTATTATTACCCTCCATTCATTAGTTATTAGCCTCCATTAGTTATTAGCCTCCATTAGTTATTAGCCTCCATTAGTTATTAGCCTCCATTAGTTATTAGCCTCCATTAGTTATTAGCCTCCATTAGTTATTAGCCTCCATTAGTTATTAGCCTCCATTAGTTATTAGCATTCATTAGTTATTAGCCTCCATTAGTTATTAGCCTCCATTAGTTATTAGCCTCCATTAGTTATTAGCCTCCATTAGTTATTAGCCTCCATTAGTTATTAGCCTCCATTAGTTATTAGCATTCATTAGTTATTAGCCTCCATTAGTTATTAGCCTCCATTAGTTATTAGCCTCCATTAGTTATTAGCCTCCATTAGTTATTAGCCTCCATTAGTTATTACCATTCGTCGTTGTCTTCATTATCAACTGCATTGTTATCATCACTGCAATCATTCACACTGTTGCTCTCACCACCACAGTCATTGTTACTTACCGTTAAATCTAAATATAACCCGATCACTGACATCTTCATCATCGTCATTTGACACAGTCATTTAGCTGATGCTTTTATCCAAAGCGTCAGTAAGATTGTTCATCAAACAGTGTTGAACTTTGAGTGCTACAGTCTTGAGTGCATAGTAGTAATATACATATTAGCATACATTTACATTAACATTTAGTCATTTAGCTGATGCTTTTATCCAAAGCGCATAGTAGGTAGTAGTATTAGGCAAGGTGGATTACTTAGTAGCAGACAACAACGGTTAGTATTTTCTTTTTCATCATCATCATCATCATCATCATCATCATCATCATCATCATCATCATCATCATCATCATCATCAGCACCGCCCCACCCCCCCACCGGCTGCATCATCTTCATTAAACAGCTGTTGATTAATTTCAACAAACTAGACGTTATGTCCTCCTCTCTCTCTCGTCTCCCTCCCCTGACTGAGGAGGTGCGGTGGAGGCGCCCGGGCCATCAGTCTTGTGGGCCAAGTGGACCGGTGGCCATGATGTACCTGCAGCATCTGTGTGAAGAAGGAGGTCAGGCCGACCATGACGAAGAACAGGCAGATGCCATCGATCTCCTTCCTCTGAGCCACGGGGTCTGACACGGAGAACGTCTGCACACACATACACACACACACACACACACACACACACACACACACACACACACACACACACACACACGCACACAGAGAGAGAGAGAGAGAGAGAGAGAGAGAGAGAGAGAGAGAGAGAGAGAGAGAGAGAGAGAAGAGAGAGAGAGAGAGAGAGAGAGAGAGAGAGAGAGAGAGAGAGGAGGGAGAGAGAAGAGAAACATGTAAATCACAAAGAGGACAGGAGGAGGCCTGTTCTCACAGCGTGTTAGTTAAGGATTCAGGATGTCTCTAATGAGTCGATAGAGGTTACTAATTAATAAAAGGGGTAACGGATTGGCTCCGTGTTTGGTATTGGCTGTGTGAAAAAAAATAAAATAAATAAAGGCAGGGGGACCGGGGTGCGGCCCCTATCATCATCATCTGCTGCAGACTTGATAGTTTTGTATTGACCACCAACGGGGCTCATTTATCAAGCTTATATATCAGGGGAGGAAGTGTTGGACGTAATCAGAGCGATGCCCGGTGGTCCCGTCGATGCGGCTGCCAGTGCTGTGAGAATCCTGGGAGATCTGGAGCGTCTCTCATCCCGGGGGCCGGGGGAGGTGGGGCGGCCCGCAGGCCGGGGGAGATGGGGCGGGGCGGGCCGCACGCGTGGCATCCCCGTCGCTGGGCATGGCGGTGTGAGTGGTGCGCGGGCTGTTTGTGTTTTCCTTCGGTCATGGCGTGCTTTATCGGGGGGATTGGATGGGGATGTGGTGGGGATTGATGTGTGGGGTGTTTGGGGGACTGACTGTTCCGGGGGAGGTTCACATGCCTTCGAGCGACATTGAACTATTGTACTTGCCTATTCTTAAGTTTGCACGTTTGCCAACCAATCTCGTTGTGTACTGTATTGTGCAATGACAATAAAGCGTTCTACTTCTACATTGCACTACTTTTATTGTCTTTTATACCTATTCTTATGTGTGCAATTTATGCATTGTTTTTTTATTTTGTCAATTTGTGTGCTGATTTTATGCACTCTGGACTGCGGCCCATGTGTGAAGAGTACTATATAGATAGTTATTAATATTTATTATTGTTATATTGTAGAAATGTGTGCATTGAAATGTCTGTAAAGTCTCGACGACATTGAGAATGTCCTTGAGGGCGACCTCAATTGCATTTTCGAGAATAAATAAAGGTTGATGATGATGATGATTTATTTACCGTAGTGTGGTAGTGAAAGGGTTAACCGTCTGTAGTGTGGTAGTGAAAGGTTAACCTTCTGTAGTGTGGTAGTGAAAGGTTAACCTTCTGTAGTGTGGTAGTGAAAGGTTAACCTTCTGTAGTGTGGTAGTGAAAGGTTAACCTTCTGTAGTGTGGTAGTGAAATGGTTAACCGTCTGTAGTGTGGTAGTGAAAGGGTTAACCGTCTGTAGTATGGTAGTGAAAGAGTTAACCTTCTGTAGTGTGGTAGTGAAAGGTTAACAGTCTGTAGTGTGGTAGTGAAAGGGTTAACCGTCTATAGTGTGGTAGTGAAAGGTTAACAGTCTGTAGTGTGGTAGTGAAAGGGTTAACCGTCTGTAGTGTGGTAGTGAAAGGTTAACCTTCTGTAGTGTGGTAGTGAAAGGTTAACCTTCTGTAGTGTGGTAGTGAAAGGTTATTACCATTCGTCGTTGTCTTCATTATCAACTGTAGTGTGGTAGTGAAATGGTTAACCGTCTGTAGTGTGGTAGTGAAAGGGTTAACCGTCTGTAGTATGGTAGTGAAAGAGTTAACCTTCTGTAGTGTGGTAGTGAAAGGTTAACAGTCTGTAGTGTGGTAGTGAAAGGGTTAACCGTCTATAGTGTGGTAGTGAAAGGTTAACAGTCTGTAGTGTGGTAGTGAAAGGGTTAACCGTCTATAGTGTGGTAGTGAAAGGTTACCCTTCTGTAGTGTGGTAGTGAAAGGTTAACCTTCTGTAGTGTGGTAGTGAAAGGGTTAACCGTCTGTAGTGTGGTAGTGAAAGGTTAACCGTCTGTAGTGTGGTAGTGAAAGGTTAACCGTCTGTAGTGTGGTAGTGAAAGGTTAACCGTCTGTAGTGTGGTAGTGCAAGCGTTAAGCTTCTGTAGTGTGGTAGTGAAAGGTTAAGCTTCTGTAGTGTGGCAGTGAAAGGTTAACCTTCTGTAGTGTGGTAGTGAAAGGTTAACCGTCTGTAGTGTGGTAGTGAAAGGTTAACCTTCTGTAGTGTGGTAGTGAAAGGGTTAACCGTCTGTAGTGTGGTAGTGAAAGGTTAACAGTCTGTAGTGTGGTAGTGAAAGGGTTAACCGTCTATAGTGTGGTAGTGAAAGGTTAACAGTCTGTAGTGTGGTAGTGAAAGGGTTAACCGTCTATAGTGTGGTAGTGAAAGGTTACCCTTCTGTAGTGTGGTAGTGAAAGGTTAACCTTCTGTAGTGTGGTAGTGAAAGGGTTAACCGTCTGTAGTGTGGTAGTGAAAGGTTAACCGTCTGTAGTGTGGTAGTGAAAGGTTAACCGTCTGTAGTGTGGTAGTGAAAGCGTTAAGCTTCTGTAGTGTGGCAGTGAAAGGTTAAGCTTCTGTAGTGTGGTAGTGAAAGGTTAACCTTCTGTAGTGTGGTAGTGAAAGGTTAACCTTCTGTAGTGTGGTAGTGAAAGGGTTAACCGTCTGTAGTGTGGTAGTGAAAGGTTAACCGTCTGTAGTGTGGTAGTGAAAGGTTAACCTTCTGTAGTGTGGTAGTGAAAGGTTAACCGTCTGTAGTGTGGTAGTGAAAGGTTAACCGTCTGTAGTGTGGTAGTGAAAGCGTTAAGCTACTGTAGTGTGGTAGTGAAAGGTTAAGCTTCTGTAGTGTGGTAGTGAAAGGTTAACCTTCTGTAGTGTGGTAGTGAAAGGTTAACCTTCTGTAGTGTGGTAGTGAAAAGGTTAAATCTCCTCGTGAACTCTGGGAGACGCGGAGCCTCATTTATTTACACGAGGAAGGTTGAGTGAAGAACACCACCGTCACACCGTGGTACAAACGTCCCGGCCGAGAGTTCCCGGGCGCCACTTAATTCTTCTACTGACCTCCAGGGGATGTGGAGTGTTTTATAACCGTTGTTTTACCAAGAAGGTTGACCGTGCGTTCTTTTTTCCTTTTTCCTTTTTTCAGGCGATGCCCTGGTTTACAAGGTCATATTTCTGTACACAGCCACACCTGGGAGCTGCCCGGTACAATCACAAGGCTGCCCGTTTCGGAAACTGAGCAGCCCCAGTTTGGATGGAGCCCCCGATGGAGGTTAAAACTGAGCAGGTGTTCCAGCAGATGGAGGTAAAACACCCCACTGGGGCAGATGGATGTTTGGTGCCTTGCTCAAGGGCACCTCAACAGTTGTTGTTGTTGAGGGGGCGGTTCTGAGGATTTATACCAGCTTTGCTTCTCGAAACCGGTGGTTCTCAACGTGGGGCCTGGGGACCCCCGAGGGTCCTTAAAGGAACACGCCAACATTTTGGGAAATTAGCTTACCGTCTTCTCCAGAGAGAGACAAGAAGATAGATACCAGTTTCCTCTCTGTGCGTTGAGTAGAAAGCTATCTGGCTGCACGTTAGCCTAGCTTAGCACAATGAATGGAAGCGGACGTGATCGGTTAGCCTAGCCATTGTCCAACAAACACCTCTCCCGAAGGCTAACCGGTCATGTCCGCTTCCATTCATTGTGCTAAGCTAGGCTAACGTGCAGCCAGATAGCTTTCTACTGAACGCACAGAGAGGAAACTGGTATCTATCTTCTTGTCTCTCTCTGGAGAAGACGATAAGCTAATTTCCCAAAATGTTGGCGTGTTCCTTTTAGGGGGTTCCTGGTGGAATCTTTGCATTTCTATACTTCATTGACTAGAAGCCCAATGAGAGAATAATATAGGACTATTCTGATAATCGGTTTAACTCTCATTTACTATTTATATCAACAACAACAGAAATCCTCTCAGACGGGGGTCCCTGAGACAACATCCTGATGTTCTGTGGCCTAATGTATTAATGTGAGGGTCCTTGATATGAACCCCACCCATCTGGTAGTCCGCACAGGTTAAAACAAACACATCCTTCAGACGTAGCACCATATAATTCTGTTTCAAGTTTTCAGACCACGTTTTCAAACCTCCTTTTTCCGCGGATGGCGAGATGGAGTGTTGCGTAAGTTACAGCAAGTAGAGGTTGAGCACTTTCAGATGTCACACTCACACTACAAGTTATTTGGATTAACCTTGTAACTGCAGTACAGTATGGGCTCAGTTATATGGTTATATGATTTACTCGAGGGGTTAAGTGATCAATTATCAAATGATCAATTAAAGCAGCACAAATGATCATTTGTATATCAACGATTCGCCACGTGATGCCTTGAATTCATGAAGGTTTTTGTTTCTTCTCTCATGTCTCCACGGTGAACGGAGAATCCAAAAAAAACAGTAGAAGTACTCAATGAATTGAAGTTAATGGAGATTTGGTTTAACAACAGCAAAACGATATCAAAACATCAATTTACAAAGTCTCTCATTGTATCCAAGTGTCATTCATCCAGTCGTATGCTCAGTCCTTCACAAACAAATGCACTTGCTAACGAAAACATGACTCGTTGCTAGGCAACTGGGCAATGCGGCTTGAAGCCGCAGAGTTTAAGGATTTTCCACTTACAACGTTGTGAAAACAACAATGGCGGGCCGTTCATATGGCCTTTTCTCGTGAACACTCAAGTTCCATTTGAAGGCAGCACTTAACCAGAAAAGTTTCAGCGAAAATGCACGTGTTTGTACAGAGAATTGGATTATACTGGAGAGTTGAGAGAGTGAACAGTTTTAAGTACCTCGGAGTCCACATCTCCGAGGACTTGACATGGACCACTGTTACGACCCTGGCTCAAGGCCCGCAACCTATGTGCAAAACCGACACCAAAACCTGTGTATTAACTCAAAGTGCTACTATATTAAGGAATTACTAGTGTAAGCTAAAGGATAAGGACTGGAAGAACGTGACTATCTATTTGGTAACCCACACTCTTCAAAACACAGACCCTGCATGTGTGTTTCCCTGGCTGGTTTTAAAGCCTCCCAGCAGGTAACCAATCAGCACTAATTAACTAATTGGCAGCCCTCACCCGCATGCCCCGTGACACAGGAGTGATCAGGCCTCTAGTACATAACAACCACACACATTGACAGTGTTGTGAAGAAGGCACGGCAACGCCTCTACTTCCTCAGGCGCCTAAGATTTATTCTTCTTCCTGCTCCTTTTGTCCATGGAATGGCTATTTATGATTTATTAATGAAGAAACTATGATTGTATTATTCCATGTGGCAAATAAAAACTCTGAACTGAACTGAACTGAACTGAACTGAACTGAACTAAGGAAGTTCCAAGTGAGTCAGAAGATCCTTAAGAACTTCTACTCATGCACAATAGAGAGCATCCGGACTGACAATATCACCTCCTGGTTTGGGAATAGCACCGCACAAGACCGTAGCAGGCTATACAGAGAGTGGCACGTTCAGCCGAACGCACAATTGGAGGGGGGCTTCCCACTCTCCAGGACATTTACAACAAGCGGTGCATGGGTAAGGCTAAGATAATTATCAAAGACTCCAGCCAGCCAAACAACTGCCTCTTTGAACTGCTGCGGTCAGGCAATCGATACCGGAGTCTCATGGCAAGCACAGAAAGACTCAGAAGAAGCTTCTATCCCCAGGCCATCAGGCTGCTCAACGAACAATAACACTATGTAACAACCATCAAATGCACGCAGAGCACACACATCCACACGCACACACTCACTTTAAACAAACAACTCACTGCAGCACCCACTTTACACACTTTAGAACACCTAAACACACATGACTGCGTAGCACAGCGGAACAACAACACAATCATCAAATTTGCTGATGACACAGTAGTGGTGGGCCTGATCTCTGCCAACGACGAGAGGGCCTACCTGGAAGAGGTAGAGAATCTGTCACAGTGGTGTCAGGAGAACTGCCTCTCCCTGAACGTCAGCAAAACAAAAGAGATGATTGTGGACTTCAGGAGGTCGGGGGTCAAGGACTACAGCCCCCTCAGCATCGACGGGGCACCGGTTGAGAGAGTGAACAGTTTCAAGTACCTCGGAGCCCACATATCCGAGGATTTGACATGGACCACACACATTGACAGTGTTGTGAAGAAGGCACGACAACGCCTCTACTTCCTCAGGCGCCTAAGGAAGTTCCAAGTCAGTCAGAAGATCCTTAGAAACTTCTACTCATGTACAATAGAGAGCATCCTGACTGGCAACATCACCTCCTGGTTTGGGAATAGCACTGCACAAGACCGTAGCAGACTACAAAGAGTGACACGTTCAGCCGAACGCACAATTGGAGGGGGGCTTCCCACCCTCCAGAACATTTACAACAAGCGGTGCAGGGGGAAGGCTAAGAGAATTATTAAGGACTCGAGCCACCCGAACAACTGCCTCTTTGAACTGCTGCGGTCAGGCAAGCGATACCAGAGTCTTAAGGCGAGCACAGAAAGACTCAGAAGAAGCTTCTTTCCCCAGGCCATCAGGCTGCTAAACGAACAATAAACACTATGCAACAACCATCAAATGCACACAGCACACACACCCACACACTCACTTAAACAAACAACACACTGCATCACCCACTCTCCACACTTTAGATCACACAAACACACTTTATATTTATTGATAAAGGATTTGCACTACAACTCGTACACCTACTGTAAATTGTACCTAAATTGCACCTCATCCCATTTCT
>NC_140165.1:8758843-8784506 GCF_963971535.1 Notolepis coatsorum | reverse complement strand
CTTTGTTTCTTGTATGCATGTTTTTATGCTTTGTCTCGTAGTATGATAGTAGTATGTTTCGTTTTTATGTTTTGTGTGGGACTGCGGATGAAAACTAGCATCCTTGCTAAATCCGTGTATTTACACTGCATTTCTTTGTAGTGTCCATTAATATGCTCTGTCCCGTCTAAATAAACAAATAAATAAATAAATAATAATGCGACAAAGCGAATGCTATTATTATCCTTTGGCACAAAAAGGAAAAAGAAATAAAAGGCAAAAAAGAAAAGATTCGATTCAAATGTATTGTCATACAGCACAAGTACAGTACAACGGAAATAAGTTTGGCATCCAACCAGAGTGCAAATGTACCAGTAGAGTGCAATAGTAATATACAATAATTATAATTATACAAAATACTACTACTACTACTACTAGTAATAATATTAATAATATATAATATAATAAATAATATATATAACAATACAAAAAAGAATTGCCAACATTCCCAAAGGTCTGACCGCATTGTGCTTACTCTGTAGTGTGTGTGGGTGATGAACAGCAAGGCCAATAAACCCTGCTGAGATGAAAATGGACGAATTGATCCCCCTCACTACTTTTAAGTTGTTTACACACACCTGCAACTGTCACCCAGCCTTTTAACTGTAATTTGTCTGTTCTGCTTCATGTCTAACATACCTTGTAATTGTATCATGGTTTCAGGATTAGGGAGAGGTTTGTTTGATTAATTGATTTAACTATTTCCCATTCCTCTGTGATGTATCATCTGTCTCTTTTATATAAAAATAATTTGTCCCCTTTCCCTGTTACCCATTGAGGCCCTTTTGTCCTTTCGCCAGGCCATCATTGTAAATAACAATTTGTTCTTAACTCATTGAGCGCCACACTGTTTTCCCATCTTTACTCAATGGCGCCAGCGTTATTGACCATTTTTGCGATGTTTGCGGACCCATCGTGTGTTCTGTATTATAGCTATGGAGACAATAGTATAGGCTCATTTGACAGGCACTGTTTATAGTCCAACATTGACAAACCAGTTTGTTTCTACATACTTTCATTTGTGCGCTATTCCATGCTAAACATCACCCCATTTCGAAATAATCCAGTCTAGTTTTCTAGATAGTGAGATATGGCGTGTTATATGCATATGCGCAAATTGTTCGGATTGCTCGCCTGAAACCTATATTATTTCCAAATCAAAATATAGATGTTTCTTCACAAGATCATCAAGGGGGGGGGGGGGGGGGTCGTTTTACCTCGAAGCTGCGATCGTTACCAAAAGCATGTTTTAGGTTCGGTAAAATACGACGCTGTGATCAATACAAAAGCATGTTTTAGGTTCAGTAAAATATACCTAAGATAGACCTTACCTTAGTCAAAAGGTACTACAAAATTAATAATCCCAGTCGTTCCATCGCGATCGCAATTACTCGTGCATTGGGCATGGCTATCATACGGGAAACAATAGGTTTCAGGCGATCAAATCTCCGACAGATTGCTGTGTTCTGATTCACTTTGAGGGGGAGGGTTTCCTGCAGCCAGAGGCACACAGAGAGACAGAGAGAGACCTTAGAGACCCAGTTAAAAAGTTAAGCGATACTGCCACCTGGCGGGATTCGATCGTCATTGCAATTTTAACATAGGCAGCAGTGCCAGGGAGACACAGGCAGGTCCGCGCGAGTGTTTAGAATGGGGAAATCGAAAAAAAAGATAAAAGGATCTAAAAACTAGTTTTCTTGTTTTTGCCGCCGAACAGTTGGATTTGAAACACTAGTATTCTCGTTTTTGGCGCAGAAAGAGTTAATTGACCTGCCTGGTTAAATAAAGGTTAAATTACATTGGAGCAACATTAGTAAAATCAGAAGCTCAGATAATACCGTATCAAATAAATATATGTAGTATATAAAATAAAATGTAGTAATGATGAACATGTCAGAGATCCAGCTGGGTTTACCCCCCCCCCCCCCCCCCCCCCCTACCCCAGGAGCCAGAAGATGAGGACCGTACCTGAGGGAGTGTAATAATTAGAGACCGCTGTTCTTTATCTCCTAACACAGACGTTTGACACGTTGGTGGGGGAGGGTGGAGGGCAGATGAGCGGTGGGCAGAAGCAGCGTATCGCCATCGCCCGCGCCCTGGTCAGGAACCCTCGCATCCTGCTGCTGGACATGGCCACCTCTGCCCTGGACAACGAGAGTGAGGCCATAGTCCAAGAGGCCTTGGATAAAGTAAGCCTGAAGGGCTTCATGCCAAAACCTGTTTGTGCCAATGAAGCAAATATGCAAATATGGTTTTTGAAGTTTTACGGAGTGCCGGATTCCCATGTCTCTCCTGGATTCTTTGTGAAGTGTAAAAGGCCTTGGTGTTGAATTAGCTCTTTCAGTGCACACACACTGTTAAAGGTGTAGTTTCAACACATTTCTAAATAACACACGGCATAATTGTCCTCATTTGCTACCCCTATTAATTAAGAGGGATTAATAGAAGTTATCCTTATCCTTATCCTTATTTGATAAACATTGTTTTTGCAAAACGTGTAGCAATCCAAGCCAACAAAGTGTTTGAAAATTATCTGGTTATTTAGACAAACATTCATTGTATCATTTTGACCATGGTTCGATTTTACGGGACTGAGTTACTTAGTTATAAATGTACATTTAAAACCTTACCAGATACTTGTAAAACTAGATACAAATCAATTGTGATTAATATGAATTATTAGTTATCAATCAATCAAATGTATAGCACATTTAGACATGACACTTGTCAACCAAAGTGCTTCACAGTAAGTCGCATAGCTAAAAACAAAGAAAAGTGCTAAAGTATAGAATAAACAGAAAATATAAACAACCAACGGATAGACAAAGAAACCGAACAACACGTCAACAAGCAAGGCAAGAGTCAGAATGAGTCAGGGAAGGCCAGGGAGTATAGATGGGTTTTGAGTTTAGATTTAAAGGTCCCATGTCTTATAAATTGCCTTTTCCAGTGTTTAGCATTGTTTTCTAGCAATGTGGGGTTGTATCAATGGGGTCTGTGTCTCTAATTCTCATTTTGGCTCATCAGTGCAGTCTCGAGTTCACGAGATCCTCCCTCACTGAACTAAGCCATTCTGATTTGACTGGCTCGCTGACATGAATAAGGCACTGGTTGTAGTCACCGCCCACAATCAACAATTCGCTCAACAACAGAGCGAGTGGAAAATACTGACACTTCCTCAAACGGGTTGACGTGGCGCGGGTGCCGACAGAGAGAATCAACAATTCGCTCAACAACGGAGCAGTGGGAATAATGCGGAAGCGGTCTCCCTGTCCCTGACTCTCTCTCCCTCTCCCTCTCTCTCTCCACGGTCCACCTGCATTTTACACACAATCGCAGTCCAGCCGCTCACACAGCGCACACGCACACGGAGTGATGTATCCTCTCCCTCTCTCCCTCTCTCGCTCGCTCGCTCGTTCTCTCTCTCGCTCTCTCTCGTATACATGTATCATGCTGTGTGGGTGACTGTCACTCAAAGCGCTTATGGGCGGAGCCCAGCCCAAAACAGCTTGAACTCTTGAAGTGGAAAAATGCTGCTTTAATTAGAGTACTTGATTAGAAATACAAAACAATGCATTTTTTTTGAAAAAGATACGTACAGATGTGTTCTATAGACTCACAGGAATTGTGTAACATTGCCCAAATAGTGAAAGGAATAGCAAAACATGGGACCTTTAAAAGACTCGATGGAGGGGGCAGATTTGATGGACATGGGGATGCTGTTCCAGAGGTCAGGGGCTGCGACAGCAAAAGCATGCCCCCCCCCCCTAGTTAATCACAGATCAATGCAGTTGGATTTCCAGATTTGTATCCATGCATTAATGACACATCATCTACCTCTCACCCCCCGTAGTAACAGCTGCTCCCGCATCATACGCTGCTCCCACATCACCGCCACAGGCCACAGCCACCTGGTGTGATACGCTAACGCAACTTAACGTTCACTCCCAAGGTCCGCATGGGTCGCACCACCATCTCCATCGCCCACCGCCTCTCCACCATCAAGAACGCAGACGTGATCGTGGGCTTCGAGCATGGCCGCGCCGTGGAGAAAGGCAAACACGACGAGCTGCTGGAGAGGAAGGGAGTCTACTTCACTCTGGTCACGCTGCAGACCCAGGGGGACAAAGCCCTCAACGCCAAGGCCCGACAGAGTAGGTCCAACTCCCTCACTTAATGTGTCCTACGAAGGCAGACAGAGTAGGTCCAACTCCCTCACTTAATGTGTCCTACGAAGGCAGACAGAGTAGGTCCAACTCCCTCACTCTACTTACTGTGTCCTACAAGGCCCGACAGAGTAGGTCCAACTCCCTCACTCTACTTACTGTGTCCTACAAGGCCCGACAGAGTAGGTCCAACTCCCTCCCTCTACTTACTGTGTCCTACGAAGGCAGACAGCTGTGAAATGTGCAGGTAGTGGTTCAGGTCAAATAAATTGCTGCAAAGTTTATCTCCTGTCCCACTAAAGGTATTGTTGGTGCATACAGTAAGTAGATGGCATATAATACACCATGACGTAGTATCTACTTGTGTATCAATGACTTTGCCAGGATAGATGATCGATCGATCGATCGATCGATCGATCGATCTATCTATCTATCTATCTATCTATCTATCTATCTATCTATCTATCTATCTATCTATCTATCTATCTATCTATCTATCTATCTATCTATCTATCTATCTATCTATCTATCTATCTATCTATCTATCTATCTATCTATCTATCTATCTATCTATCTATCTATCTATCTATCTATCTATCTATCTATCTATCTATCTATCTATCTATCTATCTATCTATCTATCTATCTATCTATCTATCTATCTATCTATCTATCTATCTATCTATCTATCTATCTATCTATCTATCTATCTATCTATCTATCTATCTATCTATCTATCTATCTATCTATCTATCTATCTATATATCTATCTATCTATATATCTATCTATCTATCTATCTATCTATCTATCTATCTAACACGTTTTTGTATTTTATTCTCTTTTGTCTGCTTTATTGATACACCTTTTTTAATCAATTCTTATCAACTTTGAGAACAGACATAACATTATTAAGTGTTGATAGTCGACATCCAGTATTCACTAGGATCTAAGATGTGATGATGACGTGTAACTTGAACAATGAACAATAACAGGCCATCAACACACCCACAGCACACACACACTCACTTTAAATAAACAACACACTGTAGCACCCACTCTACCACACTTTACACTTTTACACTTTACACTTTTACACTTTACACTTTATATTTATACTATTGGTAAGGAAATTGCACATCTCTCATTCCTTATTCCTTATTGCACCTCACCACCACAAGGTGGCACCACAAGCTAAGCTATACCTCACCATTTTTGTACCAGCTGTACATACTGTATATAGAGGTATACTGAACAATTTAGTTGTTTACACTTGTTTATGTACTTGACTTCTTGACTTTCTATTTTATACTTATTATACTTATTTATACTATCTTGTTATTATCTAGCACACTCTCAGGAGCAAAACAGAAATAAACATTTCATGCAAAGTAGTCTGTATTTCTGTATGACAAATAATAAAGAAACTTGAACTTGAAACTTGAACCATCTCCTTCTCCTGCACCAGTGGCAGATAAGGAGGAAGAACCCAAGCAGCTGACTGTGTCTCGGGCAGGAAGCTACCGCGCCAGTTTCAGGTACAACGGAACTCCCATAAACCACTGCAGCTTTCCCACTTCCTCACTTACAGTAACATAATACAAAATATATATATATATATTTATTAGTGCTGTCAATAGATACATTTTTTTTTTACTAATTAATCAAAAACAATCTGTAATTAATCTAGATTAATCTAGATAAAAAATAGCATTTTTCTACTTAAGACCGAAGCTTGTAACAGATATTTACTTGAGTAAAATCATGGAATTAATGTAAAATCAACACAAAGAAAGTATATTTAGATTCAACGACTATTTTAATAGCTTTCTTTCTTATATCCGCGGCGCTAAAATTGAGGATTTTTCACTCCATAGATTAATCTAGATAAATTTATTTTAATGCTTTAAATTATTTAAATTAATCTCCAAAGTTAAAGCATTAACTTTGACAGCCCTAATATTTATATCATTGATTAAAAATCGAAAACGTCCAAAAGAAACAAGAGTGCTTAGTTCTAGGTCACGTTGTCAATAGATTCCCATGATTCCACTGCACTAATACAGGAAGCAGTCTTGCCAAGATTAGTTCTGGAGTGTGTTGCGCGTGGAGTGGACCAGTGTTCCAGAGTAGCATATAGATGAGAGATAAGGTGGCAATTTACCAAGTAGGGCTTTATTTTTTTATTTAATTTACCCTTTTTACAGCAAGGCTAATATATTGGAGGCTAAGTCACCCCATGGGGGATCGTGCACATGCTCAGACCGCGCCGGAGTGGAAGCGGTGTGATATGTCGCAACATGACAGCATTGACTTCTCCTCCGTTTATCCTCCTTGACTTACATAAATGCCCCTATTCACAGTCGTTTTCATGGCACAGTAAACACAGCCACAGCTAATTATACTAATAACGGCTCTCCTTAAAGCGGACCCAGCGCAATAGAAACCCGTGTTTACCCTGCTATGACACGTGTGTGATGTGTGTGTGTGTGTGTGTGTGTGTGTGTGTGTGTGAGTGTGTGTGTGTGTGTGTGTGTGTGTGTGTGTAGGTGTGTGTGTGTGTAGGTGTGTGTGTGTGTGTGTGTGTGTGTGTGTGTGTGTGTGTGTGTGTGTGTGTGTAGTGTGTGTGTGTGTGTGTGTGAAAAGGGGCCACGGTCCCAGATCGGTTTACAATATAGTCCGCGGTAAATGTCACCGTCGCAATCATTGCATTTATGTGGCATTTTTCCCACACAACACCCACAACACTCTACGATGGAGAGCGGAGATTGCCTCCGCCGCCGCCGATGTGTGTGGCAGGCCGACCTTGGCTCGTGCTCAGCCGCGGCGCACGATGAAAACATACACAATGACCGAGGAGGATGACTCACTGTGTGGCGTCGCTCCCCTCACAGAGCCTCCATCCATCGGAGGTCTCGTTCCCAGCTCTCCCACCTGATCCCAGAGGCCGTGGTGCCCATCGCTGGAGAGCTGGCCCCCAAAGCCTACTCTGTCTCGCAGGCCGACAAGACCAAGGTCCGTGTGAATGGAGGGTCCTCGACCTGTGGGTTACAGCCCCTTGTAAAGACGTGTGTGTGTGTGTGTGTGTGTGTGTGTGTGTGTGTGTGTGTGTGTGTGTGTGTGTGTGTGTGTGTGTGTGTGTGTGTGTGTGTGTGTGTGTGTGTGTGTGTGTGTGTGTGTGTGTGTGTGTGTGTGTGTGCCTGTGTGTGTACTAGTCCTTTGTCATGTTTACTTGTGATGGTGTATGTTATGATGTAAGTATTATGTTGCACGGTGGACCCCAGGAAGAACAGCTTCTGCAATGCTGTTGATCTTAATAAACTAAAACCAATCTAAACAAACGACACACACATGCTCACACACATCTGTGGCAAAAGTAAACACCACACAAATTACCAGGAAAATTGCACACACACACA
This sequence comes from Notolepis coatsorum, assembly GCF_963971535.1. Classification (NCBI taxonomy): domain Eukaryota; kingdom Metazoa; phylum Chordata; class Actinopteri; order Aulopiformes; family Paralepididae; genus Notolepis; species Notolepis coatsorum. The sequence continues at coordinate 8,776,884 of NC_140165.1, read as the reverse complement.
CTACACGCACGCACGCACACACACACACACACACACACACACACACACACACACACACACACACACATCCATAATACGTCATCATAACATATAACAAGAAGGTTACTTGTTTGTGACCTATATGATGTATATGTGTGTGTGTGTGTGTGTGTGTGTGTGTGTGTGTGTGTGTGTGTGTGTGTGTGTGTGTGTGTGTGTGTGTGTGTGTGTGTGTGTGTGTGTGTGTGTGTGTGTGTGTGTGTGTGTGTGTGTGTGTGACTGCTCAGGATGCGATCCAGGAGGAGGAGGAGGAGGGGGAGGAGAAGGTGGAGCCGGCGCCGGTGGCCCGGATCCTGAAGTACAACGCCCCTGAGTGGCCCTACATGCTGTTCGGCTCCATCGGGGCCGCCATCAACGGAGGAGTGAACCCCGTCTACTCTCTGCTGTTCAGCCAGATACTGGCGGTGAGGTCATCAGTCTGAGACTGTTTGTAAAATTATACTAGATTACATTACATTACATTACATTACATTACATTAGATTCGATTTGATTCAATTAGATTACATTATATTAAATTAAATTAGATTAGATTAGATTAGATTAGATCCAAATGTATTGTCATTACACAGCACAAGTACGGTACGACGAAAAGAGGTTTGGCATCCAACCAGAGTGCACATGTAACAGTAACAGGATATAAATTGGTACTACTGAGTAATAGCAATAGAATGATTATGTAAATATAAATATATAAATGTATATATATACGGTATACAGCACTATTGTACAGGCCTACAGAGTTACAGTATATGGGTAGACTATGAGGTAGATAGTTGTGATTATTATGATTACTATGATTACAGTGTAGGGCAGTAATCATAATCATAGTATAAAATGAATAAATTCATATAATATATGAATATATAATGAATATATAGAAATTAGGGCTGTCAAAGTTAATGCTTTAACTTTGGAGATTAATTTTAATTATTTAACGCGTTAAAAAAATGCATCTAGATTAATCTATGGAGTGAAACATTTTCAACGTTCTGAACTTTCAGCAGTATCTTTGCTTGTTCTTCTTTTGCATTGACTCATGCACCTTTTTGAAAATCATCGGACATGAAGATGGAACACATTTTTGTTGTTAATATGATTTATATTACTGGTAGTTCATACAAGACATTATTGTCCTCTAAGCCAATCTGCACTTTAACATAGGCCTGGGTTGTTTTTATTTCTGTTAGCGCCGCGGATATAAGAAAGAGGTCTTTAAAGCTGAGTCAATGTTGATGGTTTTGTTGAACATTTGTATTTCACAGGAGAGACACTGTATTCAAAGATCAAAGAAAGCTAATGTATCTTCTCAATGATTCTATGTTATAGCTATATGATCTTTCTCTAATGTATAGTGGAATAGCTTACTCTGCTCGTTGTGTTTCCCGTTAAAGTAACAGTTCATTCAAATGTGGTCCTTTGGAAATCACGTGGAGGCGGAGACAGCGCTGCGGGTGAAAACGGTTCTGACCGTTGTTTTATTGGAATATCCAACAGCTTAAATTATCTGGTTCACAGCATCAATTATTTTCTATCTCTAATCAGCTTTTCCCGGAGGGCTTCTTAGTGGCGTCTCTTATTCTCGAACTGGTGGGGTGGATTCTCCGTCTCTGCTTCTCCGTTCTCTCTGCGTGTCTCTCTGCGTCTCGGTGTCTCCGTGTCTCTGTCTCACCTCCATCATTCAACCTGTAGGTTTTATAGAGAAGAGAGAACCCCCCCCAGCCCTTGCGCCATCCAGTGCCGTCACCCCAGAGAGCCTGCTTTCCTATTGGCTAGAAGGTCTCCCCTCTCAGTGATTTGGGTCTTGCGAAACAGCGTTACAAGGTGACCTTACAGAGGGGATATGAACTAGTTTCCTTTTAGAATGATTTACCCAAGTGTCCCTGAATGCGACCCTCATACAGATGGAAATATAGTACCCACTCAACTTAACAGTGGGTATCACAGAATGGCCTGTTTGGTCTGCTTAGCTAAAGTAAACAGAACTCGGATGTTGGCCTTCAGCCCGTCACTTCTTGACTTAAAAGTTAGTTATTTGGCGCACCATCCCTGTTCGTTGTGGAGGAAGATGTGTCATCTGTTTGCCATTTGATCTGTTCTTATTTTTATGGCACTCTGGGCTTTTTCCTATAGCTGCTAGGTGAAGGGTGAAGGGTTGCACTATTAGCTTTTGACTGAATTCTCCTGTGGCCTTTTCCAGAAACCGCTAGATGATTTTAATCCCTCCTGTAATGCTTATACGGGTCATTTTGATCAATTTAATTTACGACAAAGCTAAATAGTCTTTGAATCTAAATATACTTTCGTTGTGTTGATTCTACATTAATTCCATGATTTTACTCAAGTAAATATCTGTTACAAGCTACGGTCCCTTGTGCACCCCTGGGGTCTTTTTCTACTTTTTTGAAATATTTTGAGTGTGTGTGTGAGCACAGCGGTGTCTGTGTTTATTATTATTTCATGAAATTGGGTAAATATCTTAATTTTACATATATGTTCATTGTGTGAAAAGCTTATAACATGAAACACTCTAGAAAAATTGTTACAGATTTAGTGACTCGTTCACCCCTAGTTACTTTTTCTACTCCCATCCACTTCAACGTTAAAACGGCATTTTTAAGCATTTTTAAATCTGCTCTTATTCGTTCAATTCTCGATATATCTTGCCATCCTTTGCATATTCCACGAGATAAGGACCTTGTAATTGCCGGGATGTGCTGTTACCGATGTAAAACTCATGGTGGCGTCATCGCTCCACAGATAACTTTGCCAAAATTCAGGGGGAGGTGAATTAGGCTGTGGCGGGCTGCCGGTCATTGAAACTCCGGACACAGGTTTTGTGGTGGTGGGGGGGGGGGGGGGGAGCGAGTGGATTTTCAAGACAGAACCAGAGGCGAACCGGACCGCACAGTCCACAGCGCGCCACACGCCGAAAAACAAGACCCCCATAGCCGGCGCGCGCCAACGAGGAAGTGTCCTGGACGGATCAGGTCTGGTTCTCGTCCCACCACCGAGGCGAGCCCAAGATCCCTGCCGCAGCAACACATGGAAGCGCCCGCACCATATTTAGGTCAGTTGAGCACTTGGTAACGTTTCGCCTCAACGCCGTTTCTGGCCGAACTAGTCATCGAATCTTTAATATTTTTTTTGATTCGTATTCAGAGGTAATTCGTCGAGATATTTCTAATTGGTATTTATCAAAAAAAAATATGGGAAATATGGTCAAAAACAACATTTATCCGTTTTTTTCGAACCGCTGAGCGCTTAGTAACGTTCGCCTCAACGCCGTTTCTGGCCGAACTAGTCATCGAATCTTTAATATTTCTTTTGATTCGTATTCAGAGGTAATTCGTCGAGATATTTCTAATTGGTATTTATCAAAAAAAAATATGGGAAATATGGTCAAAAACAACATTTATCCGTTTTTTTCGAACCGCTGAGCGCTTAGTAACGTTCGCCTCAACGCCGTTTCTGGCCGAACTAGTCATCGAATCTTTAATATTTCTTTTGATTCGTATTCAGAGGTAATTCGTCGAGATATTTCTAATTGGTATTTATCAAAAGAAAATATGGGAAATATGGTCAAAAACAACATTTATCCGTTTTTTTCGGTTCGCCCGCAGTCAGTTGAGCACTTATTAACGTTTCGCCTCAACGCCGTTTCTGGCCGAACTAGTCATCGAATCTTTAATATTTTTTTTGATTCGTATTCAGAGGTAATTCGTCGAGATATTTCTAATTGGTATTTATCAAAAATAAATATTGGAAATATGGTCAAAAACAACATTTATCCGTTTTTTTCGATGAAAAAACACGTTCTATCAAACAAACACAGGTTTGAGTGGTTATAATTCATAAATATGAGTAATATGTTGAGAGATATATTGAGATTATACTATTACTGTTAATCATGGGTAGAAAAATGTTTTAAAAATAGTAAACAGGTAAAATTATATGGCTTTAAACATGATGTATCAAAACTGACACCAATCCCCAGCGGTTTCCCCCATTGTTAGGCATGCACAAGGGTTGTAGAAAAATGCGATTTTTAATCTAGATACATCTAGATTAATTACAGAAAATTGTGAGATTACATATTTACATTTACATTTAGTCATTTAGCTGACGCTTTTATCCAAAGCGACTTACAAGTTCTGTACGACAAGCCATCAGGAAGGGCACAACTCTATCAGCTGAGTAACAATGTTCATCAAAGTGTTGAGTGCTACAGTGTAGGTTAGTTTATTAGGACAAGTGCATGACAGTATGGTTAGTTAGGGTTAGATAATTTTTATTTTTTTTTATTTTTTTTTATTCAGATAATGGTTGAAGAAGTGCGTCTTTAGTCGACGGCGAAAGATTGGACGTGTTTCGGCTGTCCTAACTGGGGTGGGTAGTTCATTCCACCATTGTGGGGCAAGGATTGAGAATAGGCGACTTCTCTTTGATGACCCTCCCGGAGCTTGGATAGGAGTAGGTCTGAGGCGGCCAGAAGATGCAGAGCGTAGGGGTCTTGAGGGTGTGTAGTTAGAGACCATTGACCGGAGGTAGGCGGGAGCAGTTCCCTTTGCCGCACGGTATGCTAGGTCGAGGGCCTTGAAGCGGATTCGTGCAGCAATGGGGAGCCAGTGCAGGTCCCTAAGAAGTGGAGTGACATGGGCCGACTTCGGTAGGTTTGAGATCAGGCGGGCCGCTGCGTTCTGAATGAGTTGAAGAGGCTTAGTGGCATTGGCCGGGAGGCCAGCGAGCAGTGCGTTGCAGTAGTCGAGGCGGGAGATGACTGTTGATTGGACGAGGAGTTGGGTGGCTTCTTTTGTCAGGAAGGGGCGGATCCTTCTGACGTTGCTCAGGAGGAATCGGCAGGTTCAGGTTGTCGCTGCGATGTGAGCAGAGAAGTTCAACTGGTCGTCGAGGACAACACCAGTACACCAATTAGTACATTTGTTTTAATCTATTGACAGCACTAATAGAAATATATGAATTGTGGCTATATAGAGCGACGGTTCTCAACAGATCTGTTTCAGAAGTGGTATTAAAGGAAAATTATAAAAAATTATAATTTGACATGAAACCCACCCATCTGGTAGTCCACACATCTTTAAACAAACAGATCCTTCAGCCGTAGAACCTATAAGTCTGTTTTAAGTTTTCAGACCACATTCTCAGACGTCCTTTTCTTGTTGGAGTGTTGTGTACATTCAAAGTTATAGCAAGTAGAGGTTGAGTACTTTCAGATGGTGTATCACATTCACACTACAAGTGATTTGGATGAACCTTGTAACCGCATATGTATGAGTTATATGGTTATATGGTTCACCTGAGGGGTTATTATTAATTAAAGGAGCACTACTCCAAAAATGATCATTTGTCTATCAATTACTCGCCACTTGATGCCTTGAATTCATGAAGATTTTTGTTTCTTCTTGCATGTCTCCACGGTAGTAGAGATACTCGATGAATTGAAGTTGATGGAGATTTTTTCTTCTTTAACCTCTTCCACCCGTGGAATCTTTTCTGAAAATCCGCCTAAAATATATACCTAGGTAAATGGAATATTGCTCCACTTCTACAAGGTCCATTTGCATATTCTTGGTATCTAGGAACATCTACGGACCTCAGGGAATGTATTCACAGTGTCCGAAATATTGTGTCTATTACTAGGCTTGCTTAAATTGTGATGAAACAAAGGAGAATATGAATTATGATTTTTCTTTGCATCTTTGACAGTGAATAACACCATGCTAATAATGACCAAACATTAAAAACTACCTTCTTGAGATCATGTGTACAAATAATCTAAGGAAATTAATAAAGGGAAGATGATTAAACAGAAGGTTCTGTAGATACAGTACTGAATTCTCCCATCCGGACCAATGCAATTTGAAATAATATTATAGAATATAGAATAGGAGGCTTATAAATTACCTTATTATAGCCAATTCGCACATTTATATATATATACATATATTATCTTTCAAATGCCAGAGTTCAATTTGGATTTAGTATCACCAGGCGTGCATAAGAACAGATAATGAAATCTACTGTAATCTACTGTACTTTATTATATTCCCCACAGTGCAACCGTTTTGAAACTAATTTCAGATCTAATTGTTCCTACATGTTAACAATAGGGAAGAGAAACTTGAAAGCCTTTCAATATTTGTCAAAAATGTTACCTTTTGTGGCTTATTATCCCGAATAATAACAGTTATTGAAATAATTCATACAGAACTCTGAACCTTGAACCCCATAGAATCTTCCAAGAAGTGTAGTTTTTAAAACGTTCAACGCAGAACCATATCTGTGGAACTCTGCTACAAAATGGCGGCAAAAAGACTACAATTCCCATGGTTCAAAATATCCAAAATGGCCCTCGCGGATAGAATTGACCAAATCAAAAAGTTTAATCTATCTAATGACACTTTTAACCTATTGCTAAACTAACGTATTGATGATAATATACATTCTACATGCTGTTGTGATATGTTTATGATAATAATACTTGAATACGTTTGAAATGAAAATCGCTACTTTTATACAACAAAATATTGATTTATGACCAGATGTCATTTGCGGTCTGCAGATGGACCGCACGGGTGGAAGAGGCAACAGCAAAACTATTTCAAAACAAGCGTTTACAAACTCTCTCACAACTCAAGTTTCAAGTTTCTTTATTAGTTGTCATACAGAAGTACAGAATACTTTTATACAAAATGCTTCTTTCTGTCACGCTCCAGAGACTGTGCTAGACAAAAATAGATAAGTATAAAATAAAATAAGTATAGCAAGTAAAAAATAGAAGTCACGTACGTAGACACAAGTGTTCAGTATGTACAATGTTCAATGCAGAGTAGAAGTAACTGACAATAAACAATATACTATACAATATACTAATATACAATATACTATATAGTGAAAAGCAGAAATGGGATGAGGTACAATTTAGATACAATTTACAGTAAGGTGTAATGAGGTATGGGTTGTAGTGCAAATTCTTTACCAATCAATATAAAGTGTGTTTAGGTGTTCTAAAGTGTGTAAAGTGGGTGCTGCAGTGAGTTGTTTGTTTAAAGTGAGTGTGTGCGTGTGGATGTGTGTGCTGTGCATGCATTTGATGGTTGTTACATAGTGTTATTGTTCGTTGAGCAACCTGATGGCCTGGGGATAAAAGCTTCTTCTGAGTCTTTCTGTGCTTGCCATGAGACTCCGGTATCGCTTGCCTGACCGCAGCAGTTCAAAGAGGCAGTTGTTTGGCTGGCTGGAGTATTTGATAATTATCTTAGCCTTACCCATGCACTGCTTGTTGTAAATGTCCTGGAGAGTGGAAAGCCCCCCTCCAATTGTGCGTTCGGCTGAACGTGCCACTCTCTGTATAGTCTGCTACGGTCTTGTGCGGTGCTATTCCCAAACCAGGAGGTGATATTGCCAGTCAGGATGCTCTCTATTGTGCATGAGTAGAAGTTCTTAAGGATCTTCTGACTCACTTGGAACTTCCTTAGGCGCCTGAGGAAGTAGAGGCGTTGCCGTGCCTTCTTCACAACACTGTCAATGTGTGTGGTCCATGTGGACTCTGAGGTCAGGGCCGCCTGGGAGAAATGCGAGGCCCTGTGCGAGATTTAAACGCGAGTCAACATATAGCAAGAGAGAGAGCGAGAGAGAGCTCCCATTCTACAGTCAATATACAGTGTTATCGCTGCACAGACCCGGCAATGCCCCTGACCCTCCAGCAGAGCAAGGCCAGAGAGAGAGAGAGAGAGAGAGACACATTGGAAAGAAACAACCCAAAACCAGAGCAAATTGAAATGCTATTTGGCCCTAAACAGAGAGTACACAGTGGCAGAATACCTGAGCACTGTGACTGACCCAATACTAAGAAGATCCTTGACTAGGTACAGACTCAGCGAGCACAGCCTAGCCATCGAGAAAGGCCGCCATAGGCAGACCTGGCTCCCAAGCGAAGACAGACCCACTGCACACAAGATGAGGTGGAAACCGAGCTCCACTTCTTAACAACCTGCCCACTATACCAAGACATACTTCCCACAAATTGCAAACACCCAAAGAGACTTTGAAAACATCGACAATAACTCAAAACTCCCATACCTACTGGGAGAAATACAAGAATGTGAAATAAAGCCCATTTGAATTGAAGAGAGAGAGATAGATAGAGCATGTCTGTGTGTGTTAGAAAGAGAGAGATAGAGAGAGCATGTCTGTTTGTGTGTGTGTGTTAGAGAGAGAGCATGTATATGTGTGTTAGAAAGAGAGAGAAATATATAGAGAGAGAGCATGTCATTTTGTGTGTTAGAGAGAGATATAGAGCATGTCTGTGTGTGTTAGAAAGAGAGAGAGAGAGAGAGAGAGAGCATGTGTGTTTGTGTGTTAGAGAGAGAGAGCATGTCTGTGTGTGTGTGTTAGAGAGAGAGCATGTATGAGAGAGATAAGCAAAGATGAGCCCCTAAAGGATATTCAACTTTTAATGGAAGAACAAAACAGAAGGAAAAGATAACTTCACAAAGGCAACATGAATATACATAGATCCAAAAGGACAAAGATCAACACTTAAATCCAAAGAGAAGAGGGTCTATACCAGAGAAAACAAAGTAGCAAGGAGCCAATGGCCGACATCAGCTAAATAGGCTAACTGCAAATAGAGTAGCCAGGTACTGACACCAGGCCGCGTGAATATTAAAGGCAACCAACTTGTGTTCAGCTTTTCGTTCAGCGTTTCTCTGATTGGCCACACGGCCAATCAATCAATCCACTAGTACACGCCCTTGCGGCGCGGCAGAAGCGCTGGTCGAACCAGCGGTGTTCTGTTGTGTGACTGTACTACAGGTAGTCTACAGCGGTGTTCTGTTGTGTGAGTCAGTGACTGTACTAAACTCTTCCACCACATGACCGACATTTGACATACAGTACACCTCCTATCTATGTTGGGATTATGTTTGGTCATGACAAAACAATAAAAATCGCTACTGTTAGTAATGCTGCCACCACCCACTTCTATGACAGAGCTCTCATATTTGCGAATGCATAAACTATATCTTAAATTATGGCGATGTGTCTAATATGGCTGTCGCGAAGTCATTGATAAGCGACAGCCATATTAGACACATAGCCATAATTTAAGATATAGTTTATGCATTCGCAAAATATGAGAGCGCGCCGCTGTCATTGAAGGGCTTCCTACAACAGAGCACCGCCGCTGCTGCTGCTGAAGCTGTATCAAGCCGGCGGCGGCGCACGAAAGCCGGGTATAAACCACCGCGTCGCCCCGCTGGCGCTTCAGGCTCAGCAGCCTCCACGGGCGAAATAACATATAACGTTACAGTTCCACACTGATGTACAGTGAGTGTCTAATATGGCTGTCGCGAAGTCATGCCTCTCCCTCTGACAATATCATAATGATGTGTTTTCTATATTATATCCACAATCATTCATCTAAAAAATTGTATGGGCTTTGATTAAACATGTAACCTACACCTACTGTAACTTACTGTACCTCTGCTTCCTACAGCACAGCAGGTAATGGCGTTAATCAATGGAACGCGAAACATAATAACATTACGCTTTCTAGTTCAGCGCATTTCATAACTGTATGGGCTTTGTTTATACACGAGTGAATCTGGTAGTTGGTTGTTAAAAACGCGAAACATAATAACCGCGCTGCCGCTCGCGCGCGCTCCTTGGATTTCATTTGGGACGTGGGACGACTGCGCTTGCCTGCGCGTGGGGGCGGGGGGGCGCGGCCAATCAGAGAAAAGCCGAACACAAGTTGGTTGCCTTTAATATTCACGCCACCAGGCCACACACCGTTAGCTACTACAACAGCTAGCCGGCCCGTTTGGCTCAATATAACGTTAGCTAGCCGGCCCGCTTTGGCTCAATATAACATTAGCTACAACAGCTAGCCGGCCCGTTTGGCTCCCGAGAGAGAGAGAGAGAGAGATATATCCACGGCGGGAATAGAATAGAGTGCATTAAAAACTCACCAAACGTCCAAGAGGATGGAGACAACCGCGTGGAGTTGACGAAGTTCATCTGCCGAATGACCGTCCTCTTCATCTTGGCATAACAATGCTGCACGCGCTCTCTCTAGGTTAGCTAACGCTAGTTAGCCTTTAGCTAAGCTAGCTACTAGACGACATCATCATGGCTATCCCGACTGAACCACACGTTAGCACTCGATATTATAACGTAGCTAAAGCTAACTAGCTGTCCCTGCCTTTAGCTAAGCCGACATGGCTAGCCTGACTGAACTGTCTAACATGCAACAACTTTCATCTTCAGTCCATCTGCCGAATGACCGTCCTCTTCCTCTTGGCTGGCATAACTAACCATAACCTCCAAAGCTGCACGCGCGAAATAGTCAAACGCAGCTGACGCACGCCGGCGTACACATGATGTAACCCCTCCCTTCGTTGAAACCAATAGTATGTCTGCTGCAGAGCCCCAGAGCTCCAATAGTGAGTATGTCTGCTGCAGAGCCGCAGAGCCAGGAACAAGTCACACACATTCTACAAACGTGTCTAATGTGAAATATATAAGCATATAAGCAAAACTAGATTTTAGGTCTGTGATGAAAAAGGGCCTCGCGGGAAGGGGGGCCTCGCAAAAAAAAAAAAATAAAAAATAATAATAATAATAATAATAATAATAATAATAATAAAAAAAATAATAAATAAAAGATTTTTAATTTTTTTTTGTGCGAGGCCCCCCTTCCCGCGAGGCCCTGTGCGACCGCACTGCTTGCACACCCCCTGAGGCGGCCCTGTCTGAGGTACTTGAAACTGTTCACTCTCTCAACTCTCCAGTATAATCCAATTCTCTGTACAAACACGTGCATTTTCGCTGAAACTTTTCTGGTTAAGTGCTGCCTTCAAATGGAACTTGAGTGTTCACGAGAAGAGGCCATATGAACGGCCCGCCATTGTTGTTTTCACAATGTTGTAAGTGGAAAATCCTTAAACTCGGCGGCTTCACAAGGCGCATTGCCCAGTTGCCTAGCAACAGCGTCCTCACGAGTCATGTTTTCGTTAGCAAGTGCATGTGTTTGTGAAGGACTGAGCATACGACTGGATGAATGACACTTGGATACAATGAGAGACTTTGTAAATTGATGTTTTGATATAGTTTTGCTGTTGTTAAAGGGGAACTCCAACATTTTGGGAAATTAGCTTATTTAACATCTTCCCTGGAGTTAGACAAGAAGATACATACCTTTTTTGTCTCTGTGCGTGCATTTTAGCTTTGGGAATAGACGCTCCGTTAGCATAGCTTAGCTTAGCCTTACAGTGCCTTACAGTGTATTGCAAGGTCTGACATTGACCAAACTTGATATGCATGACCTTGGTGGGCTCTATGTATCTTCTTGTCTAACTCCAGGGAAGATGTTAAATAAGCTAATTTCCCAAAATGTTGGAGTTCCCCTTTAAACCAAATCTCCATTAACTTCAATTCATTGAGTACTTCTACTGTTTTTTTTGGATTCTCTGTTCACCGTGGAGACATGAGAGAAGAAACAAAAACCTTCATGAATTCAAGGCATCACGTGGCGAATCGTTGATATACAAATGATAATTTGTGGGTGAAGTGCTGCTTTAATTGATCATTTGATAATTGATCATTTAACCCCTCGAGTAAACCATATAACCATATAACTGAGCCCATACTGTACTGCAGTTACAAGGTTAATCCAAATCACTTGTAGTGTGAGTGTGACACGCCATCTGAAAGTGCTCAACCTCTACTCGCTGTAACTTACGCAACACTCCATCTCGCCATCCGCGGAAAAAGGAGGTTTGACAACGTGGTCTGAAAACTTGAAACAGAATTATATCAAGTCAAGTCAAGAGTTTTATTTGTCACGGCATACAAGTATACAATGAAATGCGGGTGGTCTTGCCCTGGTGCTACGTCTGAAGGATGTGTTTGTTTTAACCTGTGCGGACTACCAGATGGGTGGGGTTCATATCAAGGACCCTCACATTAATACATTAGGCCACAGAACATCAGGATGTTGTCTCAGGGACCCCCGTCTGAGAGGATTTCTGTTGTTGTTGATATAAATAGTAAATGGCTGCATTTATATAGCAGCTTTTATCCAAAGTGGTTTACAATTTGTTCCTCACATTTTACCCACTTACTCACACATTCACACACTGATGGCAGATGCAACCATGCAAGGTGCCAACCTGCTCATCTGGAGCAATTAGGGGTTAAGTGTCTTGCTCAAGGACACTTTGACACACTGCCCGGGAGGAGTGGGAATCGAACCGGGAACCTCCGGATTACCAGACGACTGCTCTACCTCCTGAGCCACTGTCGCCCATTTAGTCCAGAATATCTATACCATAGGTGGGAGGATAAGAGAGAGTGGAGAGAGTGAAACCGATTATCAGAATAGTCCTATATTATTCTCTCATTGGGCTTCTAGTCAATGAAGTATAGAAATGCAAAGATTCCACCAGGAACCCCCTAAAAGGAACACGCCAACATTTTGGGAAATTAGCTTATCGTCTTCTCCAGAGAGAGACAAGAAGATAGATACCAGTTTCCTCTCTGTGCGTTCAGTAGAAAGCTATCTGGCTGCATGTTAGCCTAGCTTAGCACAATGAATGGAAGCGGACATGACCGGTTAGCCTTCGGGAGAGGTGTTAGTTGGACAATGCCTAGGCTAACCGATCACGTCCGCTTCCATTCATTGTGCTAAGCTAGGCTAACGTGCAGCCTGATAGCTTTCTACTGAACGCACAGAGAGGAAACTGGTATCTATCTTCTTGTCTCTCTCTGGAGAAGACGGTAAGCTAATTTTCCAAAATGTTGGCGTGTTCCTTTAAGGACCCTCGGGGGTCCCCAGGCCCCACGTTGAGAACCACCGGTTTAGAGAAGCAAAGCTGGTATAAATCCTCAGAACCGCCCCCTCCCCCAACAATAACAACAACAACAACAACTACTGTTGAGGTGCCCTTGAGCAAGGCACCAAACATCCATCTGCCCCAGTGGGGTGTCTAATCTCCATCTGCTGGAACACCTGCTCAGTTTTAACCCCCAAACTGGGGCTGCTCAGTTTCCGAAACGGGCAACCTTGTGATTGTACCGGGCAGCTCCCAGGTGTGGCTGTGTACAGAAATATGAGCTTGTAAACCATGGCATCGCCTGAAAAAGGAAAAAGGAAAAAAGAACGCACGGTCAACCTTCTTGGTAAAACAACGGTTATAAAACACTCCACATCCCCTGGAGGTCAGTAGAAGAATTAAGTGGCGCCCGGGAACTCTCGGCCGGGACGTTTGTACCACGGTGTGACGGTGGTGTTCTTCACTCAACCTTCCTCGTGTAAATAAATGAGGCTCCGCGTCTCCCAGAGTTCACGAGGAGATTTAACCTTTTCACTACCACACTACAGAAGGTTAACCTTTCACTACCACACTACAGAAGGTTAACCTTTCACTACCACACTACAGAAGGTTCTGTATCATTAGTGGCTTAGCTTGGCATCGCTACTGCACTATCTCGCGTACGTGCACGCGTACTGAATAAACCACAAATGTACCTCTAATACCAGTATTAGTCTGACCACACCCCTCATCAGCTTACCTTCATAAGCAGGTGTGTGGTCACCTGCTCTCCTCCTTCTCGCTTTCACCACAAGGAAGAGGTGCCTCGGTAGATCCCCACACTTGACACCATGATGGAAGAAATTGGATTAGGAACAGCTTGGGAAACAAGGATACGTTGACATCATATCTTTATTTTCTCTCTCACTATTTTCGAGAAAATACGGCGATATTGTCTTCGTACTGGAGTGTCTAGAAGATGATGATCATTCTACAAACCCTCCACCGGTTTTCGTATTGGGAGCACGCCGCTGCATGCTTCTCAACTGCAGTTCCTTGCTGTGTTTGTTGGGGTGAAACCTGTCAGGCCGCAGCTGAACTGTCGGACATGCCGCTGTTGTGAGGAGCGGTGCGTTCCAGGTTGGGTGAGTAGTGTTTGCTGGCGGGCTCCACTTGTCTGTTAGTGCTATGGGGGCTACTTGACAAAGTTTATGGAAACCGGCCCCAGGCTAGGGTCCTTTGTTTAGCCGTCTAGGCGACAGAAGGCCTTGGTCTGGCGACCATTATAGTTTTAACTAGTGGGCCGCGACCATTGACACTGGTGATCCCTGTGTGTTCTGGACGAGTGGATTCTCTCTGTCACCGTGTTAAGACCCCATCTTTCATATCCAAATGAGAGTATTCCTTCACGAGGGGATATGTGCATGTAATGTGCGATAGCGGCAGATTCATGTTCAAAGTCAGCTATACAGGCCAGTTGGTACTGTGCTGATTCCGCCGGACGTGTTAATGTCACCGTTGTGAAGCGGTGTTGACGTCTTGTTTTCTCTTTTCTCTTAAAAAGTGAGGAGGGTTCAGAACGGCGGCCTGTCTGGGTGAGTGTTATGTCATTGTTTACATGTTCATAGCTTACGGTTAGCCGGTCGGTGGCCTGGCGCGGGGTAGCTTGGCTTCTCGCGCGCCGCCGGGAGCTCGCTCCTGATCGCGTGCGTCGTAGATCGGCGTCTCGCGAGCGGAAGCAATAGCACCCGAACGGTTGGAGCAGCCGTTAGCTTGATGCTATTCTGTTGAACGTGCTTTGATTTTAACATGTTTTACACTCTTGACCACGACGTCATCCTTGACAGGGGATGTTCGTCGACCCTGCCTGAGCCTAGACGGGGATTGCGTCAACAAAGAGGACTGTAGCGACTGGTGGAGCGGCGACGCTGCCCGGATCGAACAACACGGGACGGCTGTGTTCTACGGTGGCTTGTGACTGCACTTCGCTGATCTGCGTTCCGGGCAGGTACGGGGTTGGCCAGACCTCATAACACGTCTTCTGGTTTTACCTTGCTAAATGTATTGTGAATAACGGTGTTTTTTCCCAAAACGTGTGTTGTTGCAATGCATTTGAGATACGTTGCGGGTTGTGTGTGAGCTGTTTTTGTCACTGGCAGTTAGCTTCTCCGTGCAGGTCGTGATGTATTGATCTGGTTGTTGTGTGAGAAACATCATGGTGTTTATGTGTACCGTGTACTCACTACTAAGGCAACTAACCTATGAAGCTATGCTTGGTGACGAGTGAGTAAAAGAATGTTCTTTCTCAGACTGTAATGACAATGAACAGTGAGTTCACACATTAACAGGTTTTCCTGTTTTAACTGGCCGTATTGAGGGTAAAATAGGAGGATTGTGTTTCCCCCCCCGGTTCCCTGGGGACTTTATCACCTCCTATCAGACATGTTGTGCATTAATTGTGTCTTTTGTGTGGTAGGGATACGATGTAACTCTCAGCTTGATTGCTGAGGTTGTGCTAAATCTGCTGGAGAAACTTATTTCCTAAAGGGAAATTGGTTTGGTTGCTGTCATGTGTGCTTAGCAAGGCCTGTGGTCGATACTAATCAAGAATGATGTATTCTCTCATTGTGAAAAAAACGGCGTTCCTCTGTTGAGTGTTTTTGCCATTTTTTGTAGGTGATGATGGGTTGTGTGTGTCATGTGACCTACAACTGGGTTGTACTGGCCACAGAAGCACATGTGTATGTTGGACCGGGGTTCTTAGAGCCCTCTCTATTCTGTGTTTTTCCTTAGTAAAAATCAGATAGCAGGTTAGCTCGTGCGCTGTGTGGAGCTGTGAAACGCTTCATAGAGCTGACTATGACTGTGTCATATTCTCTTTTTGTCGTTACGTCGTATCATGGGTGTGGGGTCGTAAAGGGGTGAACTGGTAACCTTTCCTCTCCCCATTGTTCTGTCGGTCAGGGGTACACCCCCTGTCCTTCAAGGTTCCCGTCACGTGGCGGTTCGGCACGTTACGGGGGGGGGGGGGGGGGGGGGGGAGGGAGTTCCTGGTCCCACGGCCTGGTATATTGGGCGTGTGCACCGCAGGAATTCCCCCGCCATAGAGTACGTCACCGTGCGCGTCTCTGTTGGTAGGACTTCCGTGTGCTGTTCAGGTCCATGTGATGGATCTGTTTTCAGGGGGGGTGGTCAGGGCTCCTCCTCACCAAGCGCCTACTCAGGCCTTCTGTGAGTTCGGACTCCTTCTTCCATGTGAGGAAGCCTCCATCAGAGTACAGAGCCTTCCTCCTCAGATTGTCAAAGTGAGTGGACCCTCTAGAAGGGTCCTTTTCTATTGTATGTATATTCGATTCAATTCGTTTATTGAGTGTGTATGGGTTCGGTGCCTCTTCCCCGGAGGCCCTAAAACCAGTTTTTTACATGGCTCAAGGTGCAATATATTCTTTTCAATCTGTACAGCTCGCGTGGGAAGTCTCTCTGGGGATCCCCGTCTCTTTCCTATGGGAGGGTGGTGGGATGTAAAAATGTGAACATTTTTTACCCCGGCTGTGTAGACTGGGATACATACTGTTGATGCTTCCTTCTTTCTATTCCAGAAGTGTTGGAGTTAGGGAGTGTCACACCCCTCTTGTCGTTCCCCTGGGCGCCTTGGGGATTCAATGACAGGTCTAAATAGCCTGTTCATTGATGGGGGTGTGTCCCGACGCACGTATAGTGCTAGCTCGCTGTAAACAGGCGATTGACTGGCACGCCTTAGTTGCTTGTGGTTGAAACAGCGTTTTTATAAAGCAACTGAGATGGGGGTTTTTCCTCTTCCGGCGACCACATCCCATGACCTGGGTGGGTTGTCGACGGATTCTCGTTCATGTCTGGGGGATGATGACGGGATGGATCTGAACATATGTAGTGGGGTCTCACGCCCTTGGGGTGGGCCACCAGGCGCGGTTCGTCCCGACGTCTGGGTGGCGCCTTCTTTTCATGTTAAGATCAACACGCATATCTGCCCTTCTCCTGGAGTAGGCATGTCGGCGTGGTTAGGGCACGGGACTGGTTCTGGTCACGCTGGTCCAGATCAGTTGAACCCGTTGTCCGCCGGGGATGCAGATCTGCTGTTCTGGTACCCTGAGGGACTTGGGCTTTTTTCAGGGGGAAAAATGCCAGGTCGGTCTGGGTGTCACAGGGTTAAGCGCTATGGAGACCCTGGTTGGGTATGTTTTTACTCAGCACTGTCGTCATGGCTTACAGCCATGCCATTCTGTACGCGCTCGATCTCGTCGGATCTCGGCCGCTACACAGGTTGGTCCTGGTTAGTACTTGGTTGGGAGACCGCCGGGGAATACCAGGTACGGTGTGCTTAGGGGCTGGTTCTCCATTATTTTTCGCTCCTCTCTCACGCATGGCGAAGAGGGGCCTGTGGGGGTGGTTTTTTGACCTCCTCTGGTGACCCTGTGCTTCCCGTACCGCCAGGCCCGGTCCGAAGTGATGTTTGCGACCCGTAGGCCTGGGTTAACCCTTTTTGGAAACTGAAACACTTGTACTGCGGTATAGCCGGTGTATACCCGCAGGTGTGTTTTGGAGTTTTTTCTTGAGGGGTTATAGGAACAACCACCGCATTGGGTAACACCGAGGTGGTTGATTCCCTGGTGTGTTGGAGCAGTGTCAACTCCCGGGTTCACCGTTTGAGGGTGCCCCTGCACGTTCATGACGTCTGCCAATCGTGTCAGCCTTCTCTGCCTCGACCCCTCTGGGTGGGGGTTGTTAAATGGAGGCTTGGTCATGCAACACCGCCAGCTTACGCTCCTTCCGCCGGGGCGGCTGTGTTCAGCTGTCCCCTCTGGCGCCTGTCTCGTCCGCAGTCTCCAGGCTAGGGTTAACAGCCTGTTGCCTGGTTTTTCCCCGGTGCGCTGCCTGCTTCCGTTGGTTAACCTTTTTTGTGTGCTTACGGCCATGCTGACTGCCTATTCTGCAGGGTCAGTGTGCCAGGCGGTGTACTATTGGGGGGACGGGGCCCGCTCGGCTTACGGCCATACCGACCTGAACACGCCCGGTCTCGTCCGATCTCGGAAGCTGGGCAGGTTCTGGCCTGGTTGGTTCCGCCTGGGAATACCAGGTGCAGTAACTGAGGGGCCTTTGTCCGAATACGCTGGCGATGTGGGGGGCGG
>NC_140165.1:8613315-8758643 GCF_963971535.1 Notolepis coatsorum | reverse complement strand
AGAGAGAGAGAGGAGGAGAGACAGCGAGGAGGAGAGACAGAGAGGAGGAGAGAGAGGCGAGGAGGAGAGAGAGCGAGGAGGAGAGACAGAGAGGAGGAGAGAGAGAGAGGAGGAGAGAGACAGAGAGGAGGAGAGACAGCGAGGAGGAGAGAGAGCGAGGAGAGAGAGAGAGAGACAGAGAGGAGGAGAGAGAGAGGAGGAGAGACAGAGAGGAGGAGAGACAGAGAGGAGGAGAGACAGCGAGGAGGAGAGAGAGCGAGGAGGAGAGAGAGAGAGGAGGAGAGACAGAGAGGAGGAGAGAGAGAGAGGAGGAGAGACAGAGAGGAGGAGAGACAGCGAGGAGGAGAGACAGCGAGGAGGAGAGACAGAGAGGAGGAGAGAGAGAGAGGAGGAGAGGACAGAGAGGAGGAGAGAAAGAGAGGCGGAGAGACAGAGAGGAGGAGAGAGAGCGAGGAGGAGAGACAGAGAGGCGGAGAGACAGCGAGGATGAGAGACAGAGAGGAGGAGAGACAGCGAGGAGGAGAGAGAGCGAGGAGGAGAGACAGAGAGGAGGAGAGAGAGCGAGGAGGAGAGACAGAGAGGAGGAGAGACAGAGAGGAGGAGAGACAGAGAGGAGGAGAGAGAGCGAGGAGGAGAGACAGAGAGGAGGAGAGAGAGCGAGGAGGAGAGACAGAGAGGAGGAGAGACAGAGAGGAGGAGAGACAGAGAGGAGGAGAGAGAGCGAGGAGGAGAGACAGAGAGGAGGAGAGAGAGAGAGGAGGAGAGAGAGCGAGGAGGAGAGACAGAGAGGAGGAGAGAGAGCGAGGAGGAGAGACAGAGAGGAGGAGAGACAGAGAGGAGGAGAGAGAGCGAGGATGAGAGACAGAGAGACAGAGAGGAGGAGAGACAGCGAGGAGGAGAGACAGAGAGGAGGAGAGACAGAGAGGAGGAGAGAGAGCGAGGAGGAGAGACAGAGAGGAGGAGAGAGAGCGAGGAGGAGAGACAGGAGGCGGAGAGACAGAGAGGAGGAGAGAGAGCGAGGAGGAGAGACAGAGAGGCGGAGAGACAGCGAGGATGAGAGAGAGCGAGGAGGAGAGACAGAGAGGAGGAGAGACAGAGAGGAGGAGAGAGAGCGAGGATGAGAGACAGAGAGACAGAGAGGAGGAGAGACAGCGAGGAGGAGAGACAGAGAGGAGGAGAGACAGAGAGGAGGAGAGAGAGCGAGGAGGAGAGACAGAGAGGAGGAGAGACCAGCGAGGAGGAGAGAGAGCGAGGAGGAGAGACAGCGAGGAGGAGAGACAGAGAGGAGGAGAGACAGAGAGGAGGAGAGAGAGCGAGGAGGAGAGACAGAGAGGCGGAGAGACAGCGAGGATGAGAGAAGAGAGGAGGAGAGACAGAGAGGAGGAGAGAGAGCGAGGAGGAGAGACAGAGAGGAGGAGAGAGAGCGAGGAGGAGAGACAGAGAGGAGGAGAGACAGAGAGGAGGAGAGAGAGAGAGGAGGAGAGAGAGCGAGGAGGAGAGACAGAGAGGAGGAGAGAGAGCGAGGAGGAGAGAGAGCGAGGAGGAGAGACAGAGAGGAGGAGAGAGAGAGAGGAGGAGAGACAGAGAGGAGGAGAGACAGAGAGGAGGAGAGACAGAGAGGAGGAGAGAGAGCGAGGAGGAGAGACAGAGAGGAGGAGAGAGAGAGAGGAGGAGAGACAGAGAGGAGGAGAGACAGAGAGGAGGAGAGAGAGAGAGGAGGAGAGAGAGAGGAGGAGAGACAGAGAGGAGGAGAGACAGAGAGGAGGAGAGACAGAGAGGAGGAGACACAGCGAGGAGGAGAGACAGAGAGGAGGAGAGACAGAGAGGAGGAGAGAGAGCGAGGAGGAGAGAGAGAGAGGAGGAGAGACAGAGAGGAGGAGAGACAGAGAGGAGGAGAGACAGCGAGGAGGAGAGACAGAGAGGAGGAGAGACAGAGAGGAGGAGAGAGAGAGAGGAGGAGAGAGAGAGAGGAGGAGAGACAGAGAGGAGGAGAGACAGAGAGGAGGAGAGACAGAGAGGAGGAGAGACAGAGAGGAGGAGAGAGAGAGAGGAGGAGAGACAGAGAGGATGAGAGAGAGAGAGGAGGAGAGACAGAGAGGAGGAGAGACAGAGAGGAGGAGAGACAGAGAGGAGGAGAGACAGAGAGGAGGAGAGACAGAGAGGATGAGAGACAGAGAGGAGGAGAGACAGAGAGGAGGAGAGAGAGCGAGGAGGAGAGAGAGAGAGGAGGAGAGACAGAGAGGAGGAGAGAGAGCGAGGAGGAGAGACAGAGAGGAGGAGAGAGAGCGAGGAGGAGAGACAGAGAGGAGGAGAGAGAGAGAGGAGGAGAGAGAGAGAGGAGGAGAGACAGAGAGGAGGAGAGAGAGCGAGGAGGAGAGACAGAGAGGATGAGAGAGAGATGAGGAGGAGAGAGAGAGAGAGGAGGAGAGACAGCGAGGAGGAGAGACAGAGAGGAGGAGAGAGAGCGAGGAGGAGAGACAGAGAGGAGGAGAGACAGAGAGGAGGAGAGACAGAGAGGAGGAGAGAGAGCGAGGAGGAGAGACAGCGAGGAGAGAGACAGAGAGGAGGAGAGACAGCGAGGAGGAGAGACAGAGAGGAGGAGAGACAGAGAGGAGGAGAGAGAGCGAGGAGGAGAGACAGAGAGGAGGAGAGACAGAGAGGAGGAGAGACAGAGAGGAGGAGAGACAGCGAGGAGGAGAGAGAGCGAGGAGGAGAGACAGAGAGGAGGAGAGACAGAGAGGAGGAGAGACAGAGAGGAGGAGAGAGAGCGAGGAGGAGAGGAGAGCGAGGAGGAGAGACAGAGAGGAGGAGAGACAGAGAGGAGGAGAGACAGAGAGGAGGAGAGAGAGCGAGGAGGAGAGACAGAGAGGAGGAGAGACAGAGAGGAGGAGAGAGAGCGAGGAGGAGAGACAGAGAGGAGGAGAGACAGAGAGGAGGAGAGACAGCGAGGAGGAGAGACAGAGAGGAGGAGAGAGAGCGAGGAGGAGAGAGAGCGAGGAGGAGAGACAGAGAGGAGGAGAGACAGAGAGGAGGAGAGACAGAGAGGAGGAGAGAGAGCGAGGAGGAGAGACAGAGAGGAGGAGAGACAGAGAGGAGGAGAGAGAGCGAGGAGGAGAGAGAGCGAGGAGGAGAGACAGAGAGGAGGAGAGACAGAGAGGAGGAGAGACAGCGAGGAGGAGAGACAGAGAGGAGGAGAGACAGAGAGGAGGAGAGACAGAGAGGAGAGAGAGAGCGAGAGGAGAGAGAGCGAGGAGGAGAGACAGAGAGGAGGAGAGACAGAGAGGAGGAGAGACAGAGAGGAGGAGAGAGAGCGAGGAGGAGAGACAGAGAGGAGGAGAGACAGAGAGGAGGAGAGAGAGCGAGGAGGAGAGACAGAGAGGAGGAGAGACAGAGAGGAGGAGAGACAGAGAGGAGGAGAGAGAGAGAGGAGGAGAGACAGAGAGGAGAGAGAGAGAGAGGAGGAGAGACAGAGAGGAGGAGAGACAGCGAGGAGGAGAGACAGAGAGGAGGAGAGAGAGAGAGGAGGAGAGACAGAGAGGAGGAGAGACAGCGAGGAGGAGAGACAGAGAGGAGGAGAGAGAGCGAGGAGGAGAGAGAGAGAGGAGGAGAAACAGCGAGGAGGAGAGAGAGAGAGGAGGAGAGACAGCGAGGATGAGAGACAGAGAGGAGGAGAGAGAGAGAGGAGGAGAGACAGAGAGGAGGAGAGACAGCGAGGAGGAGAGAGAGAGAGGAGGAGAGACAGAGAGGAGGAGAGACAGCGAGGAGGAGAGACAGAGAGGAGGAGAGAGAGCGAGGAGGAGAGAGAGAGAGGAGGAGAAACAGCGAGGAGGAGAGAGAGAGAGGAGGAGAGACAGCGAGGAGAGAGACAGAGAGGAGGAGAGACAGCGAGGAGGAGAGACAGAGAGGAGGAGAGAGAGAGAGGAGGAGAGAGAGAGAGGAGGAGAGACAGAGAGGAGGAGAGGACAGAGAGGATGAGAGACAGAGAGGAGGAGAGACAGAGAGGAGGAGAGACAGCGAGGAGGAGAGACAGCGAGGAGGAGAGACAGAGAGGAGGAGAGAGAGAGAGGAGGAGAGACAGAGAGGAGGAGAGACAGAGAGGAGGAGAGAGAGAGAGGAGGAGAGACAGAGAGGAGGAGAGACAGAGAGAGGAGAGACAGAGAGGAGGAGAGACAGAGAGGAGGAGAGAGAGCGAGGAGGAGAGAGAGAGAGGAGGAGAGACAGCGAGGAGGAGAGACAGAGAGGAGGAGAGAGAGAGAGAGGAGGAGAGAGAGAGAGGAGGAGAGACAGAGAGGAGGAGAGAGAGAGAGGAGGAGAGAGAGAGAGGAGGAGAGACAGAGAGGAGGAGAGACAGAGAGGAGGAGAGAGAGAGAGGAGGAGAGAGAGCGAGGAGGAGAGACAGCGAGGAGGAGAGACAGCGAGGAGGAGAGAGAGAGAGGAGGAGAGACAGAGAGGAGGAGAGACAGAGAGGAGGAGAGACAGAGAGGAGAGACAGAGAGGAGGAGAGACAGAGAGGAGGAGAGAGAGAGAGGAGGAGAGAGAGAGAGGAGGAGAGACAGAGAGGATGAGAGACAGAGAGGAGGAGAGACAGAGAGGAGGAGAGACAGAGAGGAGGAGAGAGAGAGAGGAGGAGAGACAGAGAGGAGGAGAGAGAGAGAGGAGGAGAGAGAGAGAGGAGGAGAGACAGAGAGGAGGAGAGAGAGAGAGGAGGAGAGACAGAGAGGAGGAGAGAGAGAGAGGAGGAGAGAGAGAGAGGAGGAGAGACAGCGAGGAGGAGAGACAGAGAGGAGGAGAGAGAGAGAGGAGGAGAGAGAGAGAGGAGGAGAGGACAGAGAGGAGGAGAGACAGCGAGGAGGAGAGACAGAGAGGAGGAGAGAGAGAGAGGAGGAGAGAGAGCGAGGAGGAGAGACAGCGAGGAGGAGAGACAGAGAGGAGGAGAGAGAGAGAGGAGGAGAGACAGCGAGGAGGAGAGACAGAGAGGAGGAGAGACAGAGAGGAGGAGAGACAGCGAGGATGAGAGACAGAGAGGAGGAGAGACAGAGAGGAGGAGAGAGAGAGAGGAGGAGAGACAGCGAGGATGAGAGACAGAGAGGAGGAGAGACAGAGAGGAGGAGAGACAGAGAGGAGAGACAGAGAGGAGGAGAGACAGAGAGGAGGAGAGAGAGAGAGGAGGAGAGACAGAGAGGATGAGAGACAGAGAGGAGGAGAGACAGAGAGGAGGAGAGACAGCGAGGGATGAGAGACAGAGAGGAGGAGAGACAGAGAGGAGGAGAGACAGAGAGGAGGAGAGACAGCGAGGAGGAGAGACAGCGAGGAGGAGAGACAGCGAGGAGGAGAGACAGAGAGGAGGAGAGACAGAGAGGAGGAGAGACAGCGAGGAGGAGAGACAGAGAGGAGGAGAGAGAGAGAGGAGGAGAGAGAGAGAGGAGGAGAGACAGAGAGGAGGAGAGACAGCGAGGAGGAGAGACAGAGAGAGGAGGAGAGACAGCGAGGAGGAGAGACAGAGAGGAGGAGAGACAGCGAGGAGGGAGAGACAGCGAGGAGGAGAGACAGAGAGGAGGAGAGAGAGAGAGGAGGAGAGACAGAGAGGAGGAGAGACAGAGAGGAGGAGGAGATACAGAGAGGAGGAGAGACAGCGAGGATGAGATACAGAGAGGAGGAGAGACAGAGAGGAGGAGAGACAGCGAGGAGGAGAGACAGCGAGGAGGAGAGACAGAGAGGAGGAGAGACAGAGAGGAGGAGAGACAGAGAGGAGGAGAGAGAGCGAGGAGGAGAGACAGAGAGGAGGAGAGACAGAGAGGAGGAGAGACAGAGAGGAGGAGAGAGAGCGAGGAGGAGGAGACAGAGAGGAGGAGAGACAGAGAGGAGGAGAGAGAGAGCGAGGAGGAGAGAGAGCGAGGATGAGAGACAGAGAGGAGGAGAGACAGAGAGGAGGAGAGACAGAGAGGAGGAGAGAGAGAGAGGAGGAGAGACAGAGAGGAGGAGAGACAGAGAGGAGGAGAGACAGAGAGGAGGAGAGAGAGCGAGGAGGAGAGAGAGCGAGGATGAGAGACAGAGAGGAGGAGAGACGAGAGGAGGAGAGACAGAGAGGAGGAGAGAGAGCGAGGAGGAGAGAGAGCGAGGATGAGAGACAGAGAGGAGGAGAGAGAGCGAGGAGGAGAGACAGAGAGGAGGAGAGAGAGAGAGGAGGAGAGACAGAGAGGAGGAGAGACAGAGAGGAGGAGAGACAGAGAGGAGGAGAGAGAGCGAGGAGGAGAGAGAGCGAGGATGAGAGACAGAGAGGAGGAGAGAGAGCGAGGAGGAGAGACAGAGAGGAGGAGAGAGAGAGAGGAGGAGAGACAGAGAGGAGGAGAGACAGAGAGGAGGAGAGACAGAGAGGAGGAGAGACAGCGAGGAGGAGAGACAGAGAGGAGGAGAGACAGAGAGGAGGAGAGACAGAGAGGAGGAGAGACAGCGAGGAGGAGAGACAGAGAGGAGGAGAGACAGAGAGGAGGAGAGACAGAGAGGAGGAGAGAGAGAGAGGAGGAGAGAGAGAGAGGAGGAGAGAGAGAGAGGATAAGAGACAGAGAGGAGGAGAGACAGCGAGGAGGAGAGACAGAGAGGAGGAGAGACAGCGAGGATGAGAGACAGCGAGGAGGAGAGACAGCGAGGATGAGAGACAGAGAGACAGAGAGGAGGAGAGACAGCGAGCATGAGAGACAGAGAGACAGAGAGGAGGAGAGACAGCGAGGAGGAGAGACAGAGAGGAGGAGAGACAGCGAGGATGAGAGACAGAGAGGAGGAGAGACAGCGAGGATGAGAGACAGAGAGACAGAGAGGAGGAGAGACAGCGAGGATGAGAGACAGAGAGGAGGAGAGACAGCGAGGAGGAGAGACAGAGAGGAGGAGAGACAGCGAGGATGAGAGACAGAGAGACAGAGAGGAGGAGAGACAGAGCGGAGGAGAGACAGGTGGCGTCAGACAGCTTCATACTGGCTGAATGGTGCGTTGTGATATGCAGAGTATGAACGTGGCTTACATTGTGACTCTGTGGTGGAAAGTAGCTGAAGCTGAATAACTGACTCGGTCAAAGGAGACCTGGTTAATACAGTTTATTAACTCAGTCAAAGTATCAATACAAATAGTCAGAGTTGGCTGGATGACTCTCCATCAAGTGTTCAGCTATGACTATGACACCCGGGAGGAGAGACCCCCCCCCCCCCCCCCCTGAATGAGGAACATCTTTATACAAAACTGGAAAGGGTGAGGGGACTGGAACGGAAGGACTGGGGGTAGGGATGGATAGGAAGGAAAGATGAAAGAGAGAGAGGGAAAGGAATGGGAGGAGGGATGAAGGAAAGATGGGTGAGAGAGATTACAGAGAGAGGGGGGAAGGGAGTTTTATCGACCACAACTCCTTACTTACTTGTCATTTTGTCCAGGTGTGGTCATGGTCCTGCAGTAGAAAGACAAGACTGTCACGAGACAAACCATTTCTGGGCTAAAGCCATGGGCTCTGAAGGCCATCGAGACCCAGTGTTGGGGAGTAGGTATATACTCTATTAGCCACGCAGCCCAGGCCAGATTAATTCAGTTTTGGCACAGATTGTGTTGAAAATAATGAAAATAATAATAATAATAATAATAATAATGATGATGATGATAATAATAATAATAATAATAATAATAATAATAATAATAATAATAATAATAATAATAATAATAATAATAATAATAATAATAATAATAATAATAATAATAATAATAATAATAATAATAATAATAATAATAATAATAATAATAATAATAATAATAATAATAATAATAATAATAATAATAATAATAATAATAATAATAATAATAATAATAATAATAATAATAATAATAATAATAATAATAATAATAATAATAATAATAATAATAATAATAATAATAATAATAATAATAATAATAATAATAATAATAATAATAATAATAATAATAATAATAATAATAATAATAATAATAATAATAATAATAATAATAATAATAATAATAATAATAATAATAATAATAATAATAATAATAATAATAATAATAATAATAATAATAATAATAATAATAATAATAATAATAATAATAATAATAATAATAATAATAATAATAATAATAATAATAATAATAATAATAATAATAATAATAATAATAATAATAATAATAATAATAATAATAATAATAATAATAATAATAATAATGATTATAATATTTGAACCTAATATCATATAATGTCTGTCTATGCTACCAGTGCTTTTTATTATTATTATTATTATTATTATTATTATTATTATTATTATTATTATTATTATTATTATTATTATTATTATTATTATTATTATTATTATTATTATTATTATTATTATTATTATTATTATTATTATTATTATTATTATTATTATTATTATTATTATTATTATTATTATTATTATTATTATTATTATTATTGTCAAGTACAGTACAACGAAAATAATGTTGGCATCCAACCAGAGTGCAAATGTAGCAGTATACAATCTACAGGTGATTAAACTGGGTACAAAATATACAAATTAGTACTACTGAGTGTAGTGCTAATCAGATGTATGTCCAGAGTTGTAGTATAATAAATAAAGACAGTATTGACAGACTACTAGTGGCCAGCAGCGTAACTAGTAAGAGTAGGATATAGATATAAGATAAGATATTCCTTTATTGATCCCCTTGGGGAAATTCCAGAGTAAAGGACTATGTGCAGGTAAGTATTATGCGGTGAGAATAATGTACAATGATTATTGTACATGCTATCATACAGAGCTATGGGTTATGTGCAGGTATACAAGCAAGTATATAGAGGGGTGTTAGATAATATAGGGTTCTTCAGCCTTCATTGTTGATCGTTATCAGTCTTCATGTCTCCTGGCCGTGAATTCCATCTTCTTCTTCTTCCTTTTTCTTTCGGCTTTTCCCGTCAGGGGTCGCCACAGCGGATCATCCGTTTCCATCTGTTCCTGTCCTCTGCGTCGTCCTCCGTCACTCCCGCTGCCCGCATGTCCTCCTTCACTGTGTCCATAAACCTCCTCTTGGGCCTTCCCCTCCTCCTCTTTCCTGGCAGCTCCATCTCCAGCATCCTCCTCCCGATGTACCCCACCTCCCTCCTCCTCCGCACATGTCCAAACCATCTCAGTCTTGCTTCTCTCACTTTCTGCCCGAACTGCTCAACATGGGCCGTTCCTCTGATGTAGACATTTTCGATTTTGTCCAACCTTGTTACTCCCTTAGAGAGAACCTTAACATCTTCATCTCTGCCACCTCCAGCTCCGCCACCTGCTTGTTGGTCAGTGCCACCGTTTCTAGACCATACAGCATAGCTGGTCTCACTACCGTGCTGTAGACCTTTCCCTTTACTCTTGCTGCTACCCTTCTATCGCAGATCACCCCTGTCATCCTTCTCCACCCGCACCACCCGGCCTGCACTCTCTTCTTCACCTCCCTACCACAGTCCCCGTTACTTTGGACTGTTGACCCCAAGTATTTAAACTCATCCACTTTTGGTACCTCTACTCCTTGCATCATCACCACCCCTCCGTCTTCCTTCCCATTCACACACATGTACTCGGTCTTGCTTCTGCTCACCCTCATCCCCCTTCTCTCCAGTGCATGCCTCCACTTCTCCAGGTTCTCTTCCACCTGCTCCCTGCTCTCACTACAGATCGCGATGTCATCTGCGAACATCATGGTCCACGGGGACTCCTGCCTGACCTCGTCTGTCAGCCTGTCCATCACTACTGCAAATAAGAAAGGACTGAGGGCCGACCCTTGGTGCAATCCTACCCCGACCTTGAACCCTTCAGTCACTCCCACTGCACACCTCACCACAGTCGCACTGCCCTCATACATGTCCTGTACTACCCTCACAAACTTTTCCGCTACTCCTGACTTTCTCATACAGTACCACACCTCCTCTCTTGGTACCCTGGCATACGCCTTCTCTAGGTCTACAAAGACGCAATGCAGCTCCTTCTGGCCTTCTCTATACTTCTCCATTAACATTCTGGCCGTGAATTCCATCATTCAGTGGAATTCTCACTCCGAGGCACTAACTGCTAAAACACTGTCTCTATTCCCTGTTGCAAGTCGTCATTTCATATCAGAAGGCTGTTTTTTTGCATAAACAAAGGTCTTGTACAGAATGCAAATCTGATTGAAAGTCTTTAACCTCTTAACCTCTTAAGCCTGAGCGGTCCGGTACCGATACGAGATTGATATCACGCCATAAATCCATCAATACAGAACGTCAATTAATTAATGTTGCGTTTCTTTTTCAAATATAGCCAAGAGTAAAGACCCTAACCCTATCAAAACAGAAGTCAAGGTGTATATTTTCAGCACTACGTTTGTTTACCAATGATTTTAAGTAGAGATGTCCGATATTATCGGCTTACCGATATTATTGGCCGATGTTGGCATTAACCTCTTCCACCTGTGCGGTCCGGTACCGGACCGCAAATGACATCACGTTATAAATCATTCTCTCTAGACTGTCTGACATAATTATCGTTTTTTTTTTTCAATTGTATTCAAGAGTACACATCCTAACCATGTCACAACAGCAGTCATAGTGTGTATTTTCAGCAATAAGTTTGTTTACCAATATGTTAAAGTGTTATTAGTGAGATTTTAGTTTTTGAAATGTGAAAATATTTTCGCGGAGGTCGGCCATTTTGAATCGCTGAATGATGATGATTTGTAGTCATATGAGCACAGGGCATAGACCACCGCAACACTTCCGGGATTCCGAAATCGGGGAGGAGATTGCGGGGGGAGCATATGAATGAATGTGGATGAGAGCCGTGATGTAAGTGGTTGCAGCTACGGCTGTGGGGGTGCTGGAGACATGATCGAATAGACTTTTATGCGCCTGAGTTTCCTGAACACGGCGCGACCCATTCCTAATCGATCAGAACTAAATCGGCCGAGATCAAGTCCCTTTTCCAGCACCTACTCCCCATACACATGCACAGATTGTCAACGAAGTCTGGACGACGCGAGGCGACGCGCAAATGAATGTGGACTGTTCCATCAGAGGGGGGAGCTTCGGTGGCCAGTGTCCTTTCAGCCGAACAGGATAATGAAAAAATTATCACACTAAATGGCCAGACGCGTCTTATGGCGACATCTACAATTACCTCATTGAGTCTCCAGGTAGACTAATGTTTATATTTAATTGCAGTGGTCTGTAGCCACTCACACTACCACCGATGCTCCCCCCTCTGATGGAACAGTCCACCTATCATGTCATCAGGAACAGGTGCCGGCAGTGGCGTCGGCAGCGACACACCGCTAGCACGGGCCGCTGCCGTCATGAGTTCGGGGAACAAAGCACGCAACTCCCTTTGCATACTTTCTTCCGCGTCGCTCGCATCCCTCGCGTTTGGGAGGCTACACTCACTTTCTCTGTAAGATAGGCGGGAGCCAACGTCCAGTGCGGATGACAGCAGGGCATCTCGTCTCAGAGGTGGTGACTTTAACCCAGTCTCGTAGTACGAGGCTCTCCAGGCAAACACAGCATCCCCTGCCACTCCCCGAGGGGGAGAATGCTGTGTTCCCACTGGAGCGTCGAACAAGAATTCCCCCGCCCCCTCCATGTAGTCCTCTGTTTCCATTGGACGCGATGGAGAGGAGACGAGGGAATCCCCGCTCTGCGCCGGCCCGACACAGCCGCTAAACTGTCCCCCCCCCCCCCCCCCCCCCCCCGCCGCTCATTGTCAAATGACGAGAACGAGCCGAGGCGGAGAGCTTGCGCCGCAAATCCCCGTCCACAAGAGGGACCATCAGCTCACCAGCTGACTGCTCTCTGGCGGGGGAACCAGAGCCGGAACTCGGCCACCTCACAGGAGATGGGAGCTCGATGGCCCCTCGGCGACGCACACTCTCCTCCGGGCGCCGCTAAATCAAACACACCCCCAGGCTGCCTAAGTGAGGTTTTGCCTGCTCTGGTCACTAAATCAAACACACCCCCAGGCTGCCTAGGTGAGGTTTTGCCTGCTCTGGTCACTAAATCAAACACACCCCCAGGCTGCCTAAGTGAGGTTTTGCCTGCTCTGGTCACTAAATCAAACACACCCAAACTCAGACACACTCAGGGTCAGTTCAGTTGACCCCTCTGTGTAACTATAATGAGATTCCAGACTTAGACAGTGATCATTTTACACAGTGTAGTTTTGAGTTTAACAACTTTTTCAGAGCAGTTTTAGTTTGACAAGCTCAAAGTTGACACGTTTTTTTCATTGTGAAGAAGCTAGTAGTTTGGTAAACTGCAGTTTTAGAGTAGTGTTCCCCCCTAACGCTTCATCTTGTGGGGACCCACACACATAGGAGGCCTGTTAAGCTGTAGCCCTATTTTCTGAAATTCTAAGTAAATCGAAGATTGCTCCACTTCTACAAGTTCAATTAGCATGTTCTTGTTATCTAGAAACATCTAGGTACATGGGGGTATGTATTCCCAGTGTCAGAAATATTGTGTCTGTTACTAGGCTTGAGTAAATTGTGATGAAACAAAGGAGAATATAAATTATGATTTTTTT
Source organism: Notolepis coatsorum (assembly GCF_963971535.1). Classification (NCBI taxonomy): domain Eukaryota; kingdom Metazoa; phylum Chordata; class Actinopteri; order Aulopiformes; family Paralepididae; genus Notolepis; species Notolepis coatsorum. The sequence goes on along the minus strand of NC_140165.1, from coordinate 8,746,071 downwards.
TTTTTGCATCTTTGCCGGTGAATAACACCATGAAAACATTGAGGTTATTTTGATTACGCTCGCTGAGCTCATCCACCACCTTCTTGAGATCAAGTGTACAAAAGATCTAAGCAAATGAATAAAGGGAAGATGATTAAACAGAAGGATTTGTAGATACAGTAATAAATTATAATCCATTTGAATTATACATGACAAATTTAACGTTGAACTTGACCTTGACCTTATTATGGCCAAATCATACATCTATGGATAGGGGGAAAAGCTCCGCTTTCCAATGGCAGTGTTAAATCTGGATTTAGTCATATCATCACGGTTTTACGATAAAATATATATATAATTAGCATTTCTCCGATACATTCTTATTTTCGTAGTGCTGAAAATATACACTTTGACTGCTGTTTTGATAGGGTTAAGGTCTTTACTCTTGGCTACATTTGAAAAAACACAACATTAATGAATACGGTCTGTATTGATCGATTTATGTTAAAAACAGCAGGGTCACTACAGCTTTGTTCAGGGGGCCCGTTTCAAGATCAAATACGGGGCCCTTATCTTATTTTAACAACTACAGTGACATGTCATATACCGAATGAAACGACAAATTCTGCATTATACTCTACCTCACCCATGATCACAATAGGAAGCCAATGTAAATATAATGTTTTAGGCAAATTTGCACATAAGGTGGAAAGCTACTGTAGCCACTGTGCTAAATCCACCACAACATAGCTCGACTAGACCCTGGAGATTTACATTACTCGGTTCATGTCAGGAGCAAGGTGAAAGACTTTCAGTCTGTAAGTCAGTAAACATCTTTCTGTGTTGGTGATGTGCATCAGTAATCCACATTGGCACCGTGGTCCCAAGGAAACCTTGAAAAGTTTGGTCCCCGACCTTGAAAGATTTCATAAACTGTGGGTAAAGTAATGCTGTGGGTGACAGTTAACTCTGAGACACACCGTGCAAAAAGATGGGAAATGGAACACTTACAGATAGGCGTCGTTTGGCTCTGCAATACAAGAGCAGAGCTGGCATTAATACACTGTCACACTTTCTCCCCAAGAATAGCACAGACGCCGGTGTCTTGGTAAATCGAAGTTGAACAGTGTGGTCTTTTTTTGTACCATCATCTGACGTCTCGTAGCCATTGTTGTCTTGTTCCAGCTTTTTAATACTGCGCAGTTTGACTGATCCGGCCGGCATCCTCCAGGATTATCTGGAAAATAAAATGATGAACTCGGTGCTTCCACCATCCCAGTCGATCATACGAATATAATATTCACTGTAAGCGTGTCAAATCCATTGGCAAATGACATGCATATTTGGGGGGGGGAGGAGGAGTCAATATTTGAGGTAAACAACAACAACAATACCTGTGATTATAATGAAGAGAATATTAGTCATCACCAGCAGAATCACTCCCAAATAAGAGCCACTTACCAAAACGTTTCCCTACAAGGACAACCTCTTCCCTCGGGACGAACACCTTGCTTTGATTCGATCCCAAAACGGACGCAGTCGACCGTATCAACAAGTATCCAAGGGGTGTCAAGGCAGGCGGCTCCGGTCCAGCAGTTAAACTCCGGTCCAGCAGTTAAACTCCGGTCCAGCAGTTAAACTCCGGTCCAGCAGTTAAACTCCTCTGATAAACTCCAGCGTGCCGGGGGGGCCCAACCAGCCGGACCTGCCGTTACGGTGACTTGGGACGGAGAGAGTGGTGAGAGAGACTCATGTGGTGACTCCAGTGTCTGGACGGGGGGGGGCCCTCGCTTGCCCCTCTGAACACGTGCTGTTATTTAACAGGCAGAAAGCCCAGGTTGAACGTGGGGTCAGAGGGCTTTGTTTGGCAGGTAAGTGCCCTCTCCGCGGTGTAGGTTGGGAAGAGAGGAGGGCAATGACCTTGCTGCGCAAACAGACCGGCTGGCCGGGAGCGCTGTGTGGACATTCCTCGGGATGTTTCACTCACAGAAGGATGGGTTCTTCGTTCTCTCTGGGGGGGGGGGTGTTTATCAAGGGTTTCACTCACACACACACACACACACACACACACACACACACACACACACACACACACACACACACACACACACACACACACACACACACACACACACACACATGCACTTGACCTCCATGCCACATTTCAGCCTCCTATAGGGTAACAACTGCGGCCACTAAAGTGAAATATACTTGAAAAAGGAACTCTCCAATGATGACTCCTGAGCGTGTAGGACAAATGGTGTGGTAGTGATGGAAGGGGCCATGGCTAAGGTGTGGGGGGCGGGGCGGGGCAAACCGTCCCAGATGAAAAGGCAACTCTGCTGAGACCAAGGACGCCTCCCACAAGTTTCTATGACAAACGGTCCATGAGTTATGGGAGGGGGCGTGGCTAACGTGTAGGCGGCGGGGCTAAGCTGCACCAATGAAAATAAACGGAACTCTCTGCCGAGTGTAATGATGCTTCCACAAGAGTGCACGACGAACGGTGCATGAGTTATGAAAGGGGGCTAACGTATAGCGGGGGCGGGGCACACCATCACTGATGAGAACTCTCCGCTGAGGCCAAGGACGCCTCCCACAAGTGTCCACGACAAACACCCAATGTGCCAAAATGGTGTGTGTGTGTGTGTGTGTGTGTGTGTGTGTGTGTGTGTGTGTGTGTGTGTGTGTGTGTGTGTGTGTGTGTGTGTGTGTGTGTGTGTGTGTGTGCGTGCGTGCGTGCGTGCGTGCGTGCGTGCGTGCGTGCGTGCGTGCGTGCGTGTGTGTGTGATCAAGCTTTCCACAAAGTTTGGTCATGTTACGTGAATGGATCTAGAAGTTATGCTTCTTTTTGTTTTAGGCCACTCCCACTGCCACTCCACACCCCCATTTGGCCAGTTGGCATGAAATCGACTGACCTTTGGGTCATGACCAACCTTTTCCACTGATTATTGTGCAAGTCTGTGAATCCGTTTGGAAGTTATGTGCCTTTTGGCTATAGCGCACTCCCATTGCCACACAGCCAATTTCCACCCTACTGTACATTGTGTCCAGAAAAGAGCTATATAAATGTAATGAATTATTATCATTATTATTATTATTATAATTATAAACACACACAAACACACCAAATGTACCATATGTGTACTGTTATGGAAAATATATTATCATTCATACTCCAAATTGTTATATCACTATCAATGTTGCCTTAATGTTAATCAATAATCAATTTCCTTTCATTCCCTTGGTTTCATATGGCCCATCTGCAGCCGCGCCTTATAGGAACACCAAACACAGAATGTATCTCTCAGATTACCAGGAAATCACCACCCAAACTTTGAAAACGAATACAAATATGTTTTCTTGTTTCATGAGACCTGCCCTTGCACTCTGTATTGAACCAAGTATATCTTCTGTGCACAGAAATAAAACTCACAAAGACGTCATCTTGTCACTTCTCAAGAATCTTTATTTCAACGTATGTCTCACGGGTGTTCCTAAAATATAAATTTACGACAGCACGTATGTGACATCCTCGGCACGACGCAAAACACAAGTTGATTTCTTGGACTGATTTTAATGAAGAAGCTTGATCCAACCTCATCCAAACCGTAAAATCTGTACGAGATACAAATGCATACAAAAGATACTATTACTATCACAAGTCCATTACCAATGGTCGGAACGTCACTAGACATATACCACAATTATTATCTCCATCAATCAATACCTTATTGGCTGCGTGCCAGTACATGAGAACATCGATGCATTACTGTAGTATGTCTTCTGTCAGTTTCTTGGAAGATTGTCTTGTTTCGTTGGCGTGATGGATTGTTCTTTACTTATTAGAACGCCAGGTAATTCCATTACCATTCAAGTTCGTGGTCCAACGCAAGAGAGAGAAGGCGGAAACACGTCACCGGATACCAGGTGTGTCAACTCTCGTGAGATGTGGTAATTGCACAAATAAAATAGAAAACAGTGCGCCACTAATATATATCTTATATAAAACAAATAAGAAATACATTGAAAAGCAATTGAGTGTATTATTACTATTATACAAAATAAGCATATAAATTGTAAACATAAATAACTATATTAACCAACTGTTAACCATAGCTGCAGTTACAACGTACATGATGGTAGCACTATTGTGGAAACCCAAATACACCAAGTGGGAACTGTTTTCATTATGGTGAACAGATAGTAAACAAGCAAACCGGCAGTTACCAGCTAGCAACAGACATGTCCTGCTATATTCAGGGGTGGTGGAAAGTTGAATACTTTTTCAATGAAAGTCAAAACAGTTGTGGTTGTCTCATTTGCCAAGAGACTGTCGCTGTTGTGAAGAAGAGTTATTGTGAAGATATATTATAATAAGACGATGCATAATTCATACCAGCAACTGTACTGCAGTAAACGGGTTGAAGCTATTAGCCTAGCCTTTCAAGAAGAGCAACTTTTTACGCAAGTCAATGAAAAACACTAGCAGATAGTTATGAAGTGGCGTGGCAATGCTAATCACTAAACACTATCAAGGCTAGGAAGTGGTGATGCTAATCACTAAATACCAGGGCTAGTTATGAAGTGGTGATGCTAATCACTAAACACCAGCAGGGACGTGCACAGGACTTTAGAGGGGCAGGTGCTCAAAGGCTGAAAAGGGCACTATACCTGTGTGTGTTTTAACCGAGCGCGCGAAGCGTGAGAGCCCGATCTTTAAGGGCCCTTTTCAGGCGGGGGGCCCCCTTTTTATGCTTTTTGGGGGGTTTTGGTCATCAAATATTGAATATTGAACTATAATAATCAGTGCAGGAGCTCACTTATCCTTGAAAGACACTTTTATCACTGCCCATACATCTCCATAAATGTTCAGGGGGGAGGGAATAAGTGCTTACCCTACAGACCCCAAGAAGTGCTGTATATTCTGTATTGTTTAATATAAACGCATTTTTTATTCCAATCCCGATTTGTATTTGAGATTCCCAAATCCCATCGGACTTGACTTCTTCGTGTCCCTCAATGAGTGTAATACCAGCATTCAACTGTATGCGCCACAGCGGTTTCTATCATCATCATCATCACCACCCACGCTATGCATAAAATATATAGGTCTGTGGAGAGGCACGCTGAGGAGGCCGTGCAAACTGCAATGGAATATGGGGCATCTCGCTCTCTTTACCTAATATTTTTATTCTATCCTGACATTTTTCAGTTGGAAGGGCAGTCTATATGCGTAACGGTTAAAAAAAAATAAAAAATTTAAAAGGGCAGGTGCTCAAGCACCCCTTGGGCTCTATGTGTGCACGTGCCTGAACACCAGGGCTAGTTATGAAGTGGTGATGCTTATCACTAAACACCAGGGCTTGACATTAACTTTTTGGCTCACTATACGTTCCCATTTTATAGCGTGATGATGAATAGATTTAAAATCAAAATGCATATGATCGGTATCATGTTCCACCATGAATGCATGAAGGGGGGGGGGGGGGGGGCGGGGGACATTGTTTCTGATGATTGATTACCAATAACGGCATTCGTTATTGTAGCATCATACACTGATGTGTCATGATGTCATGATGTCATGTATGTTGTGTATGTCATAAATGTCACTATAAATTGAAAATGGGGGACCCTGATGTAAACAAGACAAACGTCTTTCTCTGGTCTGCATCCCCTTAACAATTGTGTGTATTGAGCCGTACTGTATTGTACCCATTCTGCAATCTGTTAAATAAAGTTTTCATTCATTCATCGGCTGGTTGGCTATGCTAACAAGGCCTGATCAGCATGAAATCGTTCTTACCTGTGGCCGGTTGGATCCCAAAAAGGATTTCCCAGTTATTGATCGCCCTCTGGTAGATCAATATGTCCATTGGCTGATGCTATATTCCTTTACTGCATACTGAATTCGGCGTCGCAAAAGGTATTCCATGCGATCTGATGAAGGCATAGCTTCACGCTAACAGAAAAAGTAGGCCTGAATGAAATTTTTTTACATCTGGTCTGAAAACAAGGAGTACTCCATTCTCGACACTACCAGGATCTGGCCGGTAATGCACTTTTCGGAATTGTTGTGGGAGTTGTAGTATTATGTAGTATCACTTGGATTGACTTAATTATTGCCGATGCCTTTTGTAGACTACAATGTTTTTTTTTCATAGAAAAAAAGTCACCGGCCACTGTGGCCGGTAGAATGACAGAGTTACCGGCCACAGCCGAATTCTACCAGCATTTGGCCGGTGGTCAGGTGTTAATGTCAAGCCCTGCTAAACACTATGCTTTGTATCAAGTCGGCTTGACTATTGTAATGCACTGTTCACTGGTCTTCCCAAAGCAACCATTGGGAAGCTTCAGCTTATCCAAAACTCTGCAGCTCGATTACTAACTCATACAAGGAGAAGAGAACATATCACTCCAGTCCTGGCCACTCTGCACTGGCTTCCAATAACTCATAGAATTGATTTTAAGGTCCTTTTCCTAACATATAAAGCTCTTAATGAGCAAGGCCCAAAATACATAGCAAATTCCCTAGTTAGTTATCTGCCCTCAAGAACGCTACGGTCATCCACTACAGGTTTACTAGACATGCCCAGAAACCAAAAAAGGATAGGAAGTATGGCTTTTGCCAACTATGCCCCAAAACTATGGAACACACTACCAACACACATCAGAAACGCCAACTCTATACACATTTTTAAAGGAAAATTAAAAACGTACCTATACAGTCTAGCTTACAAATAGTTATGACTTGGAAAAACCTGATGGATCCATGAGGCTAGGATAAGCCTTGTGGACCCAACTTTTTAGATGAAGGAACGGGTACATAGGAGACACGCCTCCAGTTTTTCAAAAGTTTTTGACACGCCTCAGCTTCTGAGCTGAAGGCGTGTTTTTGCGGACCTCCCAAACTTTCAAACTTTTTAGATGAAGGAATGGGTACAATAGGAGACACGCCTCCAGTTTTTCAAAAGTTTTTGACACGCCTCAGCTTCTGAGCTGAAGGCGTGTTTTTGCGGACCTCCCAAACTTTCAAACTTTTTAGATGAAGGAATGGGTACAATAGGAGACACGCCTCCAGTTTTTCAAAAGTTTTTGACACGCCTCAGCTTCTGAGCTGAAGGCGTGTTTTTGCGGACCTCCCAAACTTTCAAACTTTAGACTGTTTTCTTTATACGTTTTTCTTTTTCTTTCTTTCTACCACAATACACGGCCACTGATGGATCCATGGGACTTGGTAAAGCACTATGGACCCAACTATGACCACTGATAAAAACGTAACTACACTAGCGTTATAAGAGCTAAACATTGCTACCTACAATACAAGTGCATTGGTTTAGTGCACTTCCGGTTGCCACTGAGCGGAAATGTTTGTGCGGACCTGTTCTCCCAAACTGGTAAGCAAATGACTGTTTTTACGTTATTTTCATTTTTACGTTACTATTATTATTATTTTTTTTTTTTTTAAACATTGATCTTAACTGATCACTATGACTTTATTGCTTTTATCGTTATATATGCCTATAATTGTGTACAGCACTTTGAGCTACATGACATGTATGAAAGGTGCTTTATAAATACTTACTTACTTACTTACTTACTTACTAACAGGGCTAGTTATATAGCATACTGGCAATCGCGTCTCGCTCTGCCATATTGAGATAACTCTTATCTCCTAGCACTTAATGTGCTCATGAAACAAAACAAATGCACTCACATGCACGTGACCAGGCCACGCGCCTGCGTCAAACTATATGACGGTCACGCTCCACCTTCCTCTTTTTGTTTCCAACACGGAAGTAGCAGTGCACTCCGTGAACTAGTTGTTATGAAACACAGGGAGAAATTACACAATGTTGGGTATTCGCCAGAAGTTCACCAGCCCGTGGAATCTTCTCGGCACATCCTAACAGCGCAACAGGCCTGTCCTGGGTTTTCCTCGTCTCGTGATAGCGGACCGAGGGCCTGCGCTATCAGGCATTGATACTAGCATGAGTAATACTGCTCGTTGTCCCGTGAGACAACCGAGTGATGTATTGGCGCGAGGGGCAGGATATTTGGGAAAACATGGTCGTCATGACTCTTTTTTGGGTGTTTTTCCAACTATCCTAGAGCATGCGGCTAATGCTAATGCTACAATGCTGGGACGCCGTTCCCTTGTTCCCCACCGTGGGCTGTCGCCACTCTTCCCTCCTCTTAACCGTTTCATTGCTGAAGGTCAATTGGTGTCTGATGTGGGGGGTTTTGCTGAGGCTTATTTACCCTTTATACGGGTGGATGGGCTGACGACAGGGCACAAGGCAGGTGTGCCGTGGCTAGAGGGCCAGGTAGCATCGGTCCTTTGCCCTGGCATGGTTGAACGGTATCCCACCCGGAAGCCGACGCCAGAGGGCGAGTCGGCCCGGCAGGTGGCTGAGTGGGCTGATGAAGCATATACCGCCGCAGGACGGAATTTAGCGGCAACCAGTATCATTGCTCAGTTGGCTGCTTTTCTGTCCACAATGGTGTCGGGTAGTGGGGCCTTAGGGCCAGCCGACGTCAAAAACATCACACGTGTTTTTGCGGTTATACAGCTTTTGACCCAGCCGCAAGCTATAACCGCAGGGAGGGCTAGGATGCTGTCAACGCTTGTTCACAGACATCTTTGGTTGGAGCAGTCTTCCCTTGAGGAGGAGAGAAGGTTTCCCCTCCTCAGGGCTCCCCTCTCCGCAGAGGGACTTTTTGGTCTTTCCACAGGAGCGCGGGCGGTATTTGACCTAGGCCCCACACCGCCTCACACCGCGCAGCCAGATGTGAGGGCGCGGCCTCGCCAACAGCTGTGGCGAGGCCCCCGACCAGCGGCCATGTTTCCCCCGCCTGAGGTACCCTGGGCAAAAAGACAACAGGTGATCACAAGGCCGACAGCCTTGGCGGCCGAGGGATCGGCTACATTAGATGAGCACGCCCTAAAAAACTGTTGCCGTCTAGCTGTGTCTAGCACGCTCTCCGGTCACCTCCCCCCCCAACACCAGCGGGATACGGGCTCTGATTTGTTCCCTTTGGCTGCGGGCCGCTTGCCTTCAGTGAAGCACAAGTGGCCCCACATTTCGCTTCTCATGGGGACAGGGGCTGACACCCAGTTGCTAGCTAGGCCTGGGTCTGCCTGTGAAAATGCTGTGCTGTCAAGCGGCTCCCATGCCACACGTTCTGCATCTGTGTTTGGTAGGCCTGGTGTTGTGTCTGTCGACGGAAAAGGTTGTCAGCGGGGGAACTCGAGGCCCAGGAGGTCGCAGCGTGAGTTCCCCCAGCCCCGCCCGGCGCCAGGCCGGGTATCACGTTAGTGCCTCCCCGGACCGGAAGACCGGCAGTGGTCAGTCAGGCACGCGTGGTTTGGGTGGTAGTAATATCACTACAGGGCTACAGTGTGTAGGAACCGACCCTATCGGGCAGTGTGGGGATTATCATCACATATGGCTACAACAGTGCCATATGTCGAGGTGGATGGAGAGAACGCTGAGGCTGGGACTTGTGTTGCAGTTTGCACAACCCCACCCTCCGTTTTTGGGTTTGGTACAGACCCTATTGTCAGGTGTCAGACCTATTCTGGATCTGTCAGCGTTCAATTGTGATGAGACGGTTCAGGATGTTGACCGTCAAACACCTGGTAGGCGCTGTCAGAGTGGGAGACTGGTTCACCTCCATAGACCTGAAGGATGCATACTTTCACATCCCGATCTTCCCTCCTCACAGGAAATTCCTTCGCTTCCTTTTTCAGGGTGTAGTGTACGAATGCCAGAGGCTGCCGTTCGGCTATTCTCTGGCCCCTCGCACATTCACCAAGTGCATGGAGACCGCGCTGGAGCCTCTGCGTCGTCAGGGGATACGAATTATTTTCTACCTTGACAACATTCTGCTCCTCAGCCGGTCGGAGGAGGTCGCCAGGTCTCATACCAGGCTGGTGGTGGAATTCCTCACCAGTCTGGGTTTTGCTGTGAACTGGAAGAAGAGTACCCCTCTTCCCAGTCAACAGGTGGAGTATTTGGGCTTGGTTCTAAGCTCAAGGCCCATGAGGGCAACCCTCACAGAGCGACGGCGATAGGATATTCTCAGCGCGCTCAGGAGATTCCGTCCTGGCATGACGGTTACGGCGCTGTTCGTGATGCGCCTGCTCGGTATGATGGCATCTGCTCACTCTGTGGTCCCTCTTGGCCTCCTCTTCATGAGGAGGATACAGAGGTGGTTTTCCAGTATGAAAATAGACCTGGTGAGAGACAAGTGGAAGCGACTGAAGGTTCCCGTGTCAGTACTGGGAGATCTCGACCACTGGGGGAGGACTTGTACCCTCACCAGCGGGATCTCCATGGGCAGCAGGCTATCACATCTCACGGTCTTCACCGACGCCTCCCTCACGGGATGGGGGGGGACGTGTCGGACCAACGCAGTAGGGGGCAGCTGGACGGACCATGCTGCCCGGTCTGCACTGCATATCAATGTGTTGGAATTGATCCTTCTGGTCCTCAAGCAGTTCGGCCACCTGGTGGTGGGCGAGCATGTGTTGGTCAGGACGGACAACACGACAACAGCGTCGTATATCAACAGACATGGAGGAGTACGCTCCATCCGTCTGCACTGGGCGGCGTTCGAGCTCTGGCTATGGGCGTCTCTCAATCTGCGCAGCCTGAGGGCGCTCCACATCCCTGGCAAGGAGAATGTGGGTGCAGATGTGATGTCGCAGGGCGGTCCTCATCCCAACGAGTGGGGACTACGTCCAGACATAGTCCGACAGGTCTGGGACCGATTCGGGGAGGCCAGGGTGGATCTGTTTGCGAGCAGACAGTCCCACTAGTGCCCCTTGTGGTTCTCGGTCAGTCGGAAGGACAATCCTCCCCTGGGGGTGGATGCCTTCTCGATGTATCCGTGGCCGCCCGGGATTCTGTACGCGTTCCCCCCCATACACCTGATAGCTCCAGCTGTTGGAGCGGGTACGTCGGGAGCGCAGGACTTTGATCCTGATCGCGCCGGACCGGGGCACGGCTGTGTGGTTCCCGGTCCTGATCCAGCTCTTGGTAGCCCCGCTGTGGCCTGTTCCATGGTCGCCGCGGGCCCTCTCTCAGGCACACGGATCGCTGTGTCTGTTCCCTGTTCTGGGGCAGCCATTGAAGGTTTGGAGGGGATGGGTCTTAACCCTACTGTGGTTGACACCATCCGGAACACGCGCGCTCCGTCCACTATCGCGGTTTACGCGGGTAAGTGGTGTGCTTTCAAGAGTGGTGTGAGGTTGGGGGCCTGGATCCGGTGTCCTGCCCCTTGGACACTGTTCTTTCCTTCCTCCAGTCTATCCTGAATAGACTGTCGGCCTCGACAGTGAGGGTATACGCCACAGCTATATCCTCTTGTCATGTGGATTTTGAGGGGCGGTACGATGTTTAGCCACCCTCTCGTGAAACGTTTCCTGCTTGGCGCTCGGCATCTCAAGCCTGTTGAACGTTCTCTGTCTCCGAGTTGGGACCTCCAACTGGTCCTGGGATGGTTGTCGGAGGCCCCGTTTGAGCCTCTTGAGCAGGTACCATTGGAGCAGCTGTCTTTTAAGACTGCGTTCCTTTTGGCCGTCACCTCCACTAAGCGTGTGGGTGAGCTGTGTGCTCTCTCTGTGCGGCCTGAGTGCCTGTCTATTCGGGCCGATAGCGGTGCGACTCTGAGGCCTAATCCAGTCTTCGTGTCAAAGAATATCCAGAGCTCTTTTCGCTCCAGGGATATTGTGGTTCAGGCGTTTCATCCGCCTCCTCACGCTAGTGAGTTGGAGGCAAGCCTTCACCTGTCGTGTCCTGTCCGTGCACTGGGGGTTTACCTCAGTCGGACACAGGATCTCAGGGCTTCCGATCAACTGTTTATTTGTTACGGTGGCCCTCCTACGGGTAAGGCGCTGTCCAAGCAGCGCCTGTCACATTGGTTGTGCGAGGGCATTGCCCTTTGCTACACGTTGGCTGGACAGGTCCCCCCCGGGGGCGTCAGGGCGCACTCCACTCGTGGAGTGGCGGCCTCTGCTGCCCTGTTAGGGGGGGCCTCGGTGGAGGACATCTGTGCTGCGGCCTCCTGGTCCTCCCCGGGTCCCTTCGTTAAGTTTTACCTCGTGGACATGACTGGGGGTTCTGTCTCCCAGGCGGTTCTGAGGTCTGGGACCTCTCCTGCGTCCCACGATTTGGTTGGCTAGCAGGGGTGTGTGGGTGTGTGCCACGGGGTGCTGTGTCACACGTGGTCCTGCCTGTACTGTGCGTTTTCAGGGGTGCCTGGTTCCCCCTTTTTCCGCACTTTGGTGGAGTTGACTGCCTCCCCCCCTTCGTTAGGACAGGCGGGTGGACGGGACTCCCCTCCTCCCTGGCTGGGGCTTACGCGCCCTCAGGGGGTACACTTGTCGGGCCACGTGTTCGCTCTGCCCCTTATCTCAATATGGCGGAGCGAGACGCGATTGCCAGTATGCTATATAACTAAAGGTTATCCTATAACCTAGTTATATGAATACTGGCTGAGCGTCTCGCTCTTAGCGCCCTGAGGTCCCTTGGATGGGTTTCCGTGTATGGAAATCGTTCTGAGGAAGGTGGAGCGTGACCATTTCCGGCGTCATATAGGGAGACGCAGGGGCGTGGCCTGGTCGCGTGCATGTGAGTGCATTTGTTTTGTTTTTCGTGAGCACATTAAGTGCTAGGAGATAAGAGTTATCTCAATATGGCAGAGCGAGATGCTCAGCCAGTATTCATATATAACTAGGTTATAGGATAACCCTATCGTTATGAAGTGGTGATGCTAATCGCGAAACACCTTTTGCTGTGGGCAAATTTGTTAAAGACTGTAGGCCTACTGTGTACTGAAGATGATGAATAACATTTGCTCTGAAAAGAAGCAGGAGTTTGCTAATGTTTTCCTTGCTCGAGTCACAACACTACGGCACGGAGAATCAAATAAACGGCCTCAGACATCAGGAGACAAGTGAATAGCAGGGAGGCAGATTTAGATTGTTTCCCCCTAGCCTGCGATGAAGGCACTGATGTATCCAAGTCCAACACAGCTCTGTTGCTTATTTTCTTTGCAAGGAATAGAGGCATTTACTGAATGTTTGTGTCATTCTCCTTCTTCCAGTGTGGCTGCCTGTAACCATTGGTAACCACTTTCAAAATAAAACGCCTCATTTCTGTGCAGTGGAAGAGTAGGTAAAACACTGGAAAAGCATGATATTGCTCCTCTACTGTGAATTATTTACAAGATCCAATAATAACACACCAAATGATTATGTTTTTGTTGATATATTTATCATAAATCAACACGTAGCAACCGTCGTCAACTGCTAGGCCTCCAGAGTTTTAAGGGCCAGACAAGAGGGGTGGATTAGAGTTCAGTCTTTCTCTTCAGTTCTTCACATTATTTAGTTTACAATGGTCTCGTTCTGCAAACACCTATTTAATTTTCACTTCTTTTTATATAAATCAAACTCTGTGGGCAAAAGACGAGACTGTGATATTGCGAATAAGTACTCAAAGCCAGATATTATGGATAGAATGGGTTAGAATAAGGATAACCCGAAAGAAGAAGAAGAAGAAGAAGAAGAAGAAGAAGAAGAAGAAGAAGAAGAAGAAGAAGAAGAAGAAGAAGAAGAAGAAGAAGAAGAAGAAGAAGAAGAAGAAGAAGAAGAAGAAGAAGAAGAAGAAGAAGAAGAAGAAGAAGAAGAAGAAGAAGAAGAAGAAGAAGAAGAAGAAGAAGAAGAAGAAGAAGAAGACGACGACGACGACGACGACGACGACGACGACAACAACAACAACAACAACAACAACAACAACAAAAATGTATGTTCTCATGATTTGTTTTTCTCATATTCTCAACCTTTGAAAGACTATCATCCACTGAACCTTGTGTGGGGTCACTCAGCACAGCCTAGTGATCTTACCCATGGCATCTTCAGGATACACCATCTGGTCCTCTGTGTAAAAGGTTTGGACACCCCTGACTTTAGAGGTTTCATTCCAATTGTCATACTGGGGGTCAAATGGAGGACTGTGGTCAGTGTGGTGGTCCGTCCTCTGGAAAAGGTTGAGAAACCTTGCTCTAAGACACTCAGAGTCGTAGACACTCTAAGACAGAAGATAAATGCAGGCGGCCAATGTGTTGGATGTTGAAACTAAATCAAACTAAAAGTAATTTGAGTTCACGTAAACCTGTAACTAATTACCATGATACTCAAATATTGGTAGCACTTCATGTTATGATAAGCATTAGGGTAATTCATTAATTACTGTGTAATAACATAGAGATTATAAGATCTGGTAAGGACAAATACTTATTTGTTGTTATTATTAATGTGTCCTTCTCATGTAAACCACCATGGCCTAAGCAGTTTACCTGAGAAATTTCACATTCATAATTACAAATGATTACTTGCAATTACCAGGTAGTTTTTTGTTATTTACATGTTATTACCCAGTGATTACCATGTAATTTGTGGTACTACCCAAATATATAGGCCTATAGCTTTTCAAATGCACAAATTTACCCTTTTACCGTCTTATTGGGTATACATGATACATAATGCAATTTGATGGACACCTTTTGTATCTGAGGGGTACAATTCCCTGACTGTATTGATAAGTATGGTATCATTAAACCACTACCGCTTTATGTACTTTAATTACTGGCCATACAGTACATGATATATAAATATGATGAACACTTCCCACAATGAATCGGTTCCACACAAAGTGGTAATTAAGTATTTATTGCAGCAAAAGGTACAAAATATACTTCTCTATTTTACTTTGGATGCGCTTATAAGGCAAAGGAATGTGCGTAGGCAAATCAATAATGAATGTCCATTCTCTGGTTACGCAGGAGGTAATTATACAACCTGAATCTTAGGGAATTATATCTATGGTACACTAGTAATATATAGCGGGAGATACTGGAAGGGTCCCCCCGGTTGTAAGCCAGCAGGGGTAGAGGATCTGTCGGTAGTAGAGAGTCTGGTCAACGATGACTAAGGAGACTCCAAGTACAGGAGACGGTGCAATAGTCTCTTGATCCACAGACGAATACAGCTGTTCTCCGTAGACTGTAGCTCCACAGTGAAGAAAGCTAGCCGGCCTCAGGCTCTCTGAGGCGCAGACTCGACGTGGCTCCTCACAGGGTAAATCCCACACGTGTAGGCGTCGGCGATTCTCCGCTCCATAAATCACAGGACCAAAACAAATATAATCCAGCCGCAAAGGGCTATGCAGTCGTCGGGTAGATTAATCCAGTGTACATGTCCACACGGTTCTCGTCTAGGTCTCCTCGGGTGAAAGCGCCATGAAAGCAGCCCAGCCTGGATAAGCACTCTAGCTGGTACGAGGAAGCGTTGGTGATGCTGGTCACTGTAGAACTTTAGCCGCACGATACACTATACACAAATAGACTATTACTGACTTAATAGAAATATGTCGCACTCGACGGTATAGCGCCAAACTCTGACAATTCAGTTATCAATTCGCACGCGGTCTCAATGCTCTACTTGGGGCCAAACAGGCCATACTTCACTGCACGGAGTATCGTGGGTGAGGCTTCAACTTATTGGGTAACTCTACTTCTGTATTCACCTGCGCCATATTTATATGCACGGCGAACAATCTAGTGCCAACCTCATTTCTGTCTCGTATTCCTGGGCAAGGCCGGGCATGTACAGACATGTCTTGACGGTGGCCTTGAACCTGACTCTGGAGGCATGGCCCTGGCGCCTGTGGACCGCTGTCCAATAGGAGAATGAAATATTATGGTCTGTACTAGGCTAAAGGGATATTCCGTGTATATGTACAAGGAATATACAAGGGATATCAAACGACATACAAATACCATGCAATATATATCAATCAATAAATATATATATTCGGTTTAATCTGATCCTTTGTAACACCTTTATTTAACCACCTTTAACACCAGAGTAGAGTTGAAATGTTCTGTCAGTCTATAATGAAACTGACAAATATAGACAAAAATATAAAGAACCAACATTGTAGAGCACTCATAAAAGAGTTTTGAGACACTAGCCCATCACATTTATAAAAAAAAAAAATTAAGTATAAAGAAAAATGTATAAAAACACAATTTACAATCAAAAATCTATCTTTAATCCTCAAAAAAAGAAGCAGAAATTAAACAAACCACCAAACAAAAAATGTAAACACAGTGGTTTCAGCCACTTATACATTTCTATTTCTTTAAATCTGCTTTAGCATAATCATTTAGATATTTATGTTTACCACATACTGTACAATCATCGAAAAAAATTTATTAATTACAATATGAGCGCTTAATTTTTTTGTATGGGTGTGGGCCCCAGGGGGAATTGAACCCCTAACCTGTGCCAGACACTCCATCCGGTGAGCTGTACAGCACCATGTTGTTCTCCTGTGCCGGCCGGCTCAGCGCCAAAACAAAGTGTGTAGACAGCGGCCTGGCGATGCCGAGCTACCACGCTCTCTACTGTCTTACATCCATCCTCTACTGTTGTTCTACTGGTGGTCTGTTGACATTGGCAATGCTGTTTGGGGGCCATTATGGGCCACGAAGTACAGTGTGTAGAGTGTGTCATTCCACAGTAAGTATTTATAGGCATGTTAGACTTTCTTTTGGCAATGGGAGTGGGTTTCTTCATTGAGCGCTCATCATTAGGGCAGGAAGGGGTAGGAATTTTTAAAAGTGTATACTTCTTCCATACTCCTTTTTTCGAACAGGGTAAACTATGATTTGTTTATCTGTTTCTCTTTTTGTTGTCTTTTTTTTATTATCTTCTGTATATGTCGTGAATGAACGGATATATTTTTTGTTTTTATACTTGTTCGAAAAAAATTCTCTTTCATTCATTCATCTTGTGTTTTTATTATAATTAAACGACTGTGTGTGTACAGGACGCTAGCGGAGATAAGAGTCAGAGGGTGGTGTGTACTGTAGACACAGTAGTATGACATTTAAAACGTGCTTCAGGTCGTTCACCCCATTGTTCACGTTGGCTTCTCGCTCCGGTTCATTGGTTCCCTTCTCTACATATTTTCTAACCTTTAAAAACAACAGTGATTTATTTTTGCATCATAATCTCACACACATGTCACCGAAGCTCTGAACTGTTTCGCACGCACGTTCATTTAGTTTGATGGCCAGTTTGACTCTGAAGAAGATGCGGCGTTGTGCGTCGAGGCGTTAGCCGTTTGTACCGCGATCGTTGAGATATCATTAACCCTTTCACTACCACACTACCAACGGGGTTAACCCTTTCTCACGGCGACCATGCAGAAGAAGGTTAACCCTTTCACTACCACGCGACAAAGGGTTATAATGGTTAACCGTCTGTAGTGTGGTAGTGAAAGGGTTACCCTTATGTAGTAGTGTGGTTGTGAAAGGGTTAAAGTGAACCCATCTGCTCCAGGATCTTCTTTTAGGTTCCGGTCGTTGAAAAGTGACCCACACAGAACCGTGTTTCGGTATAATGGTCCTATTCTGAGGGCGCCGACCTCTGACCTCTGACCCTGGAGGGGCTGAATTGCGAGAGACTCCTCCAATTCAGTTATTGAGAGTTGATGAGTTTGAATATGGTCACAAGTGATGTCATCCGAGGACATTGCATCCATGTGTTGTTGTTGTTGTTGTTGTTGTTGTTGTTGTTGTTGTTAATTACAGCTCAATGAAATAATGTAGATCAAATAAATTGAGATAAGGATTGCAAGAGGTATTGCTATTTTTTTATCTACATCATTTCATTGGGCTGTAATTAACACAACGCAAGGATCACATGTTCAAACTCATTAACTCTCAATAACTGTCAAACTAAGTAAATGTGTGCCAAACAGATCAGAGCCTTGGGATATGTGTGAGATTATGTGAAATTATTTGCCGTCGTTTGTCAGGGAAGTTGAAAGGTGGTACAAAGATCAATTTAATTCTCATTCTGAACAATTGTTTCTGAGCTACTGTTGTAAAATACCTATTATCAAACCTATCGATTCCGACGTATAACATATGACATGTATCGTGCCAGTTAAGGTCAATTGTGTATAGGCCTACTGCACCTGTGTATACCGTTTAGTCTTACTCTTACTCATAGTATATATTCAGATTGTCATTCTTTATTGCCCATAATTATTATGTATAATATAACCGATAGGGCATACAGACTCTCATTTGCACCTTTGATTACACTGTTTACTTTCTCATATTCTTATATTCAGAGTCAATTATATTGTTTACATGCATTTTTTTATTTGTTCATACTTTTTATATTCAGATACAATTGTATTGCCTATATTTGATCTAGTCTTTCTACTATTACCCTGCCCATACCCATACCTCCCCTCCCCATGATGATATGACGCCTGAATTTCCCCAAGGGGATCAATAAAGGA
Organism: Notolepis coatsorum; assembly: GCF_963971535.1. Classification (NCBI taxonomy): domain Eukaryota; kingdom Metazoa; phylum Chordata; class Actinopteri; order Aulopiformes; family Paralepididae; genus Notolepis; species Notolepis coatsorum. The sequence continues at coordinate 8,727,700 of NC_140165.1, read as the reverse complement.
ATAACCTTTATTAACCCCCAACTGCTCCAGTGGAGTTGCTCAGTGGCCAATGGTGTCAACTGTGGTTGTACTGGGCAGCTCCCAGGTGTGAATGGAACTGTGTGAATGTGAAGCAGGGCGTTCCTGAAAAAGTAAATAAAGTAAATTTACTTAGTAAACTAAGTAAATGTGTGCCAAACAGATCAGAGCCTTGGGATATGTGTGAGATTATGTGAAATTATTTGCCGTCGTTTGTCAGGGAAGTTGAAAGGTGGTACAAAGATCAATTTAATTCTCATTCTGAACAATTGTTTCTGAGCTACTGTTGTAAAATACCTATTATCAAACCTATCGATTCCGACGTATAACATATGACATGTATCGTGCCAGTTAAGGTCAATTGTGTATAGGCCTACTGCACCTGTGTATACCGTTTAGTCTTACTCTTACTCATAGTATATATTCAGATTGTCATTCTTTATTGCCCATAATTATTATGTATAATATAACCGATAGGGCATACAGACTCTCATTTGCACCTTTGATTACACTGTTTACTTTCTCATATTCTTATATTCAGAGTCAATTATATTGTTTACATGCATTTTTTTATTTGTTCATACTTTTTATATTCAGATACAATTGTATTGCCTATATTTGATCTAGTCTTTCTACTATTACCCTGCCCATACCCATACCTCCCCTCCCCATGATGATATGACGCCTGAATTTCCCCAAGGGGATCAATAAAGGAATAACCTTTATTAACCCCCAACTGCTCCAGTGGAGTTGCTCAGTGGCCAATGGTGTCAACTGTGGTTGTACTGGGCAGCTCCCAGGTGTGAATGGAACTGTGTGAATGTGAAGCAGGGCGTTCCTGAAAAAGAGCATCTGTGCTCAGTGAACCTACCCTGGGTAAATAAAGGTTAAAAAAAAAATGCATGCAGGGTTGGGGCGGTAATTGATTACATAATGTAAACGCGTAAGAGTAAGTTATCTATCTATCTATCTATCTATCTATCTATCTATCTATCTATCTATCTATCTATCTATCTATCTATCTATCTATCTATCTATCTATCTATCTATCTATCTATCTATCTATCTATCTATCTATCTATCTATCTATCTATCTATCTATCTATCTATCTATATCTATCTATCTATCTATCTATCTATCTATCTATCTATCTATTTCTATCTATCTCTATCTATCTATCTATCTATCTATCTATCTATCTATCTATCTATCTATCTATCTATCTATCTATCTATCTATCTATCTATCTATCTATCTATCTATCTATCTATCTATCTATCTATCTATCTATCTATCTATCTATCTATCTATCTATCTATCTATCTATCTATCTATCTATCTATCTATCTATCTATCTCTATCTCATACCGCCGTATGTATATTTCTCTCCCACCCACCCACCCCCTCCTAATGTACAGTCCCCTCCCCATCATATGTATATACTCTGTCAGGATCTAGGGGTAACAGTACTGTATATTTGAATACCGTTTATGTCACAAATGTATCAGTACTAAATACCTATATGTCCCTATGCCATAAATGTCATGTATGTTGTGTATGTCATAAATGTCTATATGAATTGAAAATGGGGGACCCTGATGGAAACAAGACAAACGTCTATCTATCTATCTATCTATCTATCTATCTATCTATCTATCTATCTATCTATCTATCTATCTATCTATCTATCTATCTATCTATCTCTCTCTCTCTCTATATATATATATATATATATATATATATATATATATATATATATATATATATATATATATTATGAATACATTTGTTTGCCTTTTCACTCCAGAAACATGTGACAGCTCACTGAGGAGGTGCCCTGACTGTCCCTTTAGGAGCAAGGGAGAAACCAAGACAGAATATTGCTGCCATCTAGTGTTGAGATTTAGAACAACTGTCCCACTGAAGTGAAAGGTCAAGCCGCCAATCGGAGAGCAACGCTCTCAGGGGCGTTATTTTTTGTCCACGCTGTGAGGGCCACGCATGCGCTGTGAGGGCCGCTCAGCAGCGCCACCCACCCAATGGCTGAATTGGAGTATTGCAGCTTGGTCTCTGTGCAGGAGACTGTGAGGGACACGCTGTGAGGAGTCGAGCCAGCGAAAACAATCGAGAACAGTTGTTTAGATAATAAGAAACATGTAGTAGGAGTATTCATAGACCTCAAAAAAAGCATCCGATACCATTAATCATGACATATTACTGAAACAAGTGGAAGGTATAAGGGGGGTGGCGGTAAACTGGTTGAATATATTATATATACGGAATAGGCAACATTTTGTGCAGATGGGTGTGAATGAATGAATGAAAACTTTATTTAACAGATTGCAGAATGGGTACAATACAGTACGGCTCAATACATACAATTGTTAAGGGGATGCAGACCTGAGAAAGACGTTTGTCTTGTTTCCATCAGGGTCCCCTTAACAATTGTATGTATTGAGCCGTACTGTATTGTACCCATTCTGCAATCTGTTAAATAAAGTTTTCATTCATTTTCATTTCATTCATTTTCATTCATTCATTCCCCCATTTTCAATTCATATAGGTGACCATAAATCACATGCCAATATAGTCGGGGTCAGTGTTAGGACCTTTATTGTTTATTTTATACATCAATGACTGTAGTGTATCAAATTTGAAATTTGTTTTATTTGCAGATGATACCAACCAATGTGTTTTGTTCTGGGGACAATTTGCAACAGCTTCTGGAGGTCACCACCACAGAAATGAGTACATTAAAATTATGGTTTGATTTAAATAAATTGACAATACATTTGAGTAAAACCAAACTTATGCTATTTGGATGGAAATCGTAAAAAATAGACACGCAAGTACAAATGACGATAGATGATGTTAAAATGTAGAAAAATAAATGTCTAGGTGTGATACTGAACAACAAACCTGCTGGAAACCTCACATAAATTACATAAAAACTAAAATAGCAAGGAACACTGCAGTACTAGGGAAACCCAAACACATCTTGGATCATAAATCACTGTACATCTATATTGCTCATTATTAGTACTACTACCATATCTGAACTACTGTGTGGAGATTTGGGGTAACACTTGTAAAAGTAACTTAAAACCATTATGCACACTACAAAAAAGAGCAATTAGGATTATCAATAAAGTAGGATATCTGGAACACACAAACACACTGGTTTTAAAATCACATATTTGTCTACAATCACAGAGTAGACGACAGAGTACAGCAACTTGCAATATTATGGGCCTGGTCTACAAGATACACTACACCACAAAGTGTAGAAATACTTCCCAAAGGTCAGTGAATACCACGATCACAACACCAGAGGGAGCTCCACAAATCACGTTCAACCCAGATTCGGCTCAAACAAGGGACTAAACACGTTTCGCAATTATGCCACATCAATGTGGGAGGGACGCCCTACCCACAGGTGTAAAGGAATGTGAATCCCATTCCCTCCTTCAAAACCGCCCTCAAAGAGCACCTACGGCATGGGCGGAGTTTATGGGGGTTCAGGGGGTGCATTGCACCCCCTGGTGGCCGGGGGTGAAATTGCCTTTTTTTCTTTTTTTTTTTTCTTTTTTTTAATCAATATTATTTTTATTTTAATAAAATTATAATAATTGTGAGAAACAAATCTGAATTCTATTATGTTTTGTTTTACAATACATTCATTTTATAGTAGTAATCATGTCACATTATAAGGCGAACCTTCTGTAGTGTGGCAGTGAAAGGGTTAACGGCAACGCGCGGCCAGCAGCAGCAGCAGCAGCGCGATACAAAGCCACTTATTCTGAGATGATAATTAATGTATCTGGATAACCAATGCACGAATTTTGTCGAGGCAGGTAGCGTTATTTCGGGAAAATTGATATCTATAGCCTGGTATATTTTTCGTCCACGAAAAATGGAGGCTGTAATAATTATTATTGCTCGAGAGTCTCTATGAATAATAATAATTAGAGCCTAAGTCAGTTAAAAAATGATCCCCCGTAGTGCTGTGTGTGTGAGTGTGTGTGTGTGCTGCTGTACTACCTAAATAAAATAAAAAATTAGGGGTTAGGGCATTGTAAAAACGCTAAAATAATAAAATAAAGGTCCAAAAAAATCGCGCGCGCCCGCGCATAGTTCGCCAAGCAGTCGCACCCCCTGGCGTCAAGTTCAAACTCCGCCTATGACCTACGGGAGGCTGCAATTAGAAACTGGCCCCTACAAATGGGACGGTGACCGACTCAGTCACATAGAACTTACTCTTAAGAATGGCAGCAATCATTGAATTGGTTTGCACCGTATAAAGTGCAGAGTGCATGATTACTTTAAAACCAAATAAAGACCAATTGTTTGCAGACTAAAAGCCACTTTTGTTTTCGAGGTTAAAGTCCCCGGGTGATACCATTTCAATGAAAACACATGATAGGATACACATAGGTTCGTTCAGGTGAAAGCAAAACAACCTTTACATGGCAGGAGAGAGACTGACACTGAACCCGTTCATACATGTAGAAATATATATATATTTATTATAACACAAAGATATTTATAAGAATCTAATAACATGCTAAATTACAATACTGCAATAATACAAAAATACAATAATTCAAAATACAATACACAACCCTATGGCGCCAACTAACTAAATAAACCAATAACTGTATGTACAGTATATGACCTAACCCAAGAATACACAAGACCCTCCTCTTGGAACCAAGCATGGTTTTGTCGATATTACAATGTACAGTTTTGCAGTCCCCCCCCCCCCCCCCGCCTACCCAACCCCCCCACCCACCCAACCACCTCCAATGTACAGTCCCCCCCCCACCTACCCAACCTCCTCCAATGTACAGTTTCTACGTTAAATGTATATACTCTCTTTTTTAGACTATTTTTGTATCAAAAAACAGTACTGTATTTACAAATCTGGTATGTCATAAATGTATAGATGTAGCAGTTACTGTCTATCTGTATGTCGTCGTGTGTGTCTGTACTTTATGATGAATTGAAAATGGGGGACCCTGATGTAAACAAGTCGAAAGTCTTTCTCTGGTCTGCATCCCCTTAACAATTGTATGTATTGAGCTGTACTGTACTGTACCCATTCTGCAATCTGTTAATAAACTTTTCAATCAATCAATCAAAGTCTGTTATGATGAATTGAAAATGGGGGACCCTGATGTAAACAAGACGAAAGTCTTTCTCCGGTCTGCATCCCCTTAACAATTGTGTGTGTATTGAGCCGTAGGCTACTGTACTGTACCCATTCTGCAATCTGTTAATAAAGTTTTCAATCAATTCAATCAATCTGTAGGACTCAAATGCGGTCAATCCGCATATCTGGCAACCCAAAACCTCTGTGGGTGCTGTTCTCCGGCTCTGCAGGAATCCCCTGTTGGACACAGCAGCACCTACTCTACTCTCCGGCTCTGCAGCTGGACCCTACTCCTCCAAGCAGCAACCCAAGAAGTCGACTGTAGGACACCGTGACCCACCCCCTCCGAAATATATTGTTAAAAGTTTAAAACATAAGGTCTGTTGTTGCTTGATAAGATTGTGTGTTTTCTAGTCTAAAATAGGCTACCCACGCCCACCACAGTAAATAATGAACTATTGTGCCCTACAGACAGTCAACTGTAATTGGTCAACACTAGACATGTGACATCCCATATGGAGATAATCGTTGTGGTTTTTGTGGTTTTGTTCAACTTTGTCACTAGACTGCGATCCCAGGCGCGTCAAGGAAGTCCGCTTCAGAAGAGGTAATAATAACGTTATTATAGGCGACGCATTCGTTATGCTCCTGTTATGCGATGCAGCTAATTTGGGGATTCAAGTTTTATAAACTTTATAAACGTTTTATAAAAAGTGTTTCTATTTGACTTCTCAGACGGAAATAGCAGGCATTAATAATAACACGAATATGCAGCATTACAAATAATACAGCCATAGTAGAAATCATAATGTTTTATATAATAGATGTATTGGGTAGGCCTCACATGTGGAATTTGTTGCCATAACAGCCTCTATAGGATGGTGATATAATAATAGGCAACATGATGGCAATGCGTTTTGCCAACAGGATTGATTGATTGATTGATTGATTGATTGAAAACTTTATTAACAGATTTCAGAATGGGTACAATACAGTACAGCTCAATACATACAATTGTTAAGGGGATGCAGACCAGAGAAAGACTTTCGTCTTGTTTACATCAGGGTCCCCAATTTTCAATTCATAGTGACATTTATGACATACACAACATACAGATAAACAGTACTGTTACATCCAGACATTTATGACATACAACAAGATATACAAATATACAGTACTGTTTAAGAGACAGAGTTTCTAGAAGAGAGTATATTTGAGGGGGAAGAAACTGTACATTGGAGGGGGGGGGGGGGTTGGATGTTTACAGGGGCAGTTTCGAATTGCAGCCTCCCGTAGGTGCTCTTTGAGAGTGGTTTTGAAGGTGGGTAGAGATTCAAAAAAAAATTACGGCTGTGGGTAGGGCGTTCCACATTGATGTGGCATAATTGCGAAACCTGTTTACTTCCCTTTTTTTTTTTTTTAGCCGAATCTGGGTTTAACATGATTTGTGGAACTCCCTCTGGTGTTGTGGTCGTGGTATTCACTGACCTTTGGGAAGTACCCTAGTGGTCTAGTGTATCTTGTAGACCAGGCCCATTGCAAGTTGCTGTACTCTGTCGTCTACTCTAAGCCATCCAGGTTGTCAAAGTGGGCAGGGGTGAGGTGGGTTTTAGGGGTAAGGTCAAGCAGTAGTCTGACCAGTTTGTTTTGTGATGTTTGTAATCTTGTCTTTAGCGCCTTTGAGGTGCTTTGGTACCATGAGGTGCAAGCATAGTCGTAGTACCCTTGAATGAGTGCTCCTGCCAGAGTCTTCAGGGTATTCTTGTTTACCAGAGAGGAGATCCGGTACAAGAATCTAGTTCGTTGGTTGACTTTTTTGATTACATTGGATGCCATTATTAGAATTATAAAATGAATATGTGGTGTTATGATCAGGGCTGAAGTTGAATAAAAGATTGTATTTTTTCAATCTGACATTACAAAAAAACAGAAAATCCATAAAAATCAGTGTTGTTGCTAATCATACATATGCTAGCCTGTTTTTTAACAATAATTTGTGATGCCATCACAAACACTGGCATTTAAAGGGTACAAATAAAAAAAATCCTGCACCAGAATGCAGGAAATGAAGTCTTTGTAACAAAATGTCCTGGTGGGGGACCCCCAGACCCCCTGCTTAAAAAGTGGCCTGACTGGGGCTATATTTTGCACTATATTTCCTGGCCTGAATGATTTCCCCAGTCCGGCCCTGGTTAAAAGCCTCCAATGCGTATTAGTGTGTGTGCGTTTGAATGTTTGCATGTTTCAACCATACATTTTTATTTATAAAATAAAATAAAAAAATTATAATTTTGTATTTTTTTATTTAATTTGTTTTACCTCCTATAATAGTGGGGGTCGCGGCTCTCTGACACCGTTATTTGGGGGTCGCAGCCTGAAAAGTTTGGGAACCCCTGCTATAGTAGACAAGTGTACCGTAGTTGTACTTAGGGCTGGGCGATACGCCCTCTAAATGATATCACGATATTTTCTGGCTCTATCACGATACACAATATATATATCGCAATATTTTGACATTTCCTCTAAAGCACTTAAAAATGCTTGATTTAACCCTTTGATGGATACAGTCAGTCACGCAAATATGATGATTATAATAGTCCCTGCAACATATGTCTGCATTAAACCACGAAGATGCTTTCAAAAATAATGAAATGAAAAGTGTCTAACATTTTAAAAGAGTAGTCTACTGACACACTAATACAGAAAAAAATGAATTAACATCTAAGACAATTTATATAAAAAAACGCTTGGGTGCCAAGACTTTTGCACAGTACTGTGTTTTCTATCCACTTTAGCCAAAAATACACACATATACTGTATGGATGAGGGTTTGTGCAAAACATCACGATGTCCACGATACGTTTAAAAAGTGTATCGTTAATGAACTGTACCCGATATTTATTTAATATCGTCATATTGCCCACCCCTAGTTGTACTATAGTAGACAAGTGTACCATCGTAGTACTATAGTAGACAGGTGTACCATCGTAGTACTATAGTAGACAGGTGTACCATCGTAGTACTATAGTAGACAGGTGTACCATCGTAGTACTATAGTAGACAAGTGTACCATCGTAGTACTATTAGTAGACAAGTGTACCATCGTAGTACTATAGTAGACAAGTGTACCATCGTAGTACTATTAGTAGACAGGTGTACCATCGTAGTACTATAGTAGACAGGTGTACCATCGTAGTACTATTAGTAGACAGGTGTACCATCGTAGTACTATAGTAGACAGGTGTACCATCGTAGTACTATAGTAGACAGGTGTACCATCGTAGTACTATTAGTAGACAGGTGTACCATCGTAGTACTATAGTAGACAGGTGTACCATCGTAGTACTATAGTAGACAGGTGTACCATCGTAGTACTATTAGTAGACAGGTGTACCATCGTAGTACTATAGTAGACAAGTGTACCATCGTAGTACTATAGTAGACAAGTGTACCATCGTAGTACTATAGTAGACAGGTGTACCATCGTAGTACTATAGTAGACAAGTGTACCATCGTAGTACTATAGTAGACAAGTGTACCATCGTAGTACTATAGTAGACAGGTGTACCATCGTAGTACTATTAGTAGACAGGTGTACCATCGTAGTACTATAGTAGACAGGTGTACCATCGTAGTACTATAGTAGACAGGTGTACCATCGTAGTACTATAGTAGACAAGTGTACCATCGTAGTACTATTAGTAGACAGGTGTACCATCGTAGTACTATAGTAGACAGGTGTACCATCGTAGTACTATAGTAGACAGGTGTACCATCGTAGTACTATAGTAGACAGGTGTACCATCGTAGTACTATAGTAGACAGGTGTACCATCGTAGTACTATAGTAGACAGGTGTACCATCGTAGTACTATTAGTAGACAGGTGTACCATCGTAGTACTATAGTAGACAGGTGTACCATCGTAGTACTATAGTAGACAAGTGTACCATCGTAGTACTATTAGTAGACAGGTGTACCATCGTAGTACTATAGTAGACAGGTGTACCATCGTAGTACTATAGTAGACAGGTGTACCATCGTAGTACTATAGTAGACAAGTGTACCATCGTAGTACTATTAGTAGACAGGTGTACCATCGTAGTACTATTAGTAGACAGGTGTACCATCGTAGTACTATAGTAGACAGGTGTACCATCGTAGTACTATTAGTAGACAGGTGTACCATCGTAGTACTATAGTAGACAGGTGTACCATCGTAGTACTATAGTAGACAGGTGTACCATCGTAGTACTATAGTAGACAAGTGTACCATCGTAGTACTATAGTAGACAAGTGTACCATCGTAGTACTATAGTAGACAGGTGTACCATCGTAGTACTATAGTAGACAAGTGTACCATCGTAGTACTATAGTAGACAGGTGTACCATCGTAGTACTATTAGTAGACAGGTGTACCATCGTAGTACTATAGTAGACAGGTGTACCATCGTAGTACTATAGTAGACAGGTGTACCATCGTAGTACTATAGTAGACAAGTGTACCATCGTAGTACTATAGTAGACAGGTGTACCATCGTAGTACTATAGTAGACAGGTGTACCATCGTAGTACTATAGTAGACAGGTGTACCATCGTAGTACTATTAGTAGACAGGTGTACCATCGTAGTACTATAGTAGACAAGTGTACCATCGTAGTACTATAGTAGACAGGTGTACCATCGTAGTACTATAGTAGACAGGTGTACCATCGTAGTACTATAGTAGACAGGTGTACCATCGTAGTACTATAGTAGACAGGTGTACCATCGTAGTACTATAGTAGACAGGTGTACCATCGTAGTACTATAGTAGACAAGTGTACCATCGTAGTACTATAGTAGACAGGTGTACCATCGTAGTACTATAGTAGACAGGTGTACCATCGTAGTACTATTAGTAGACAGGTGTACCATCGTAGTACTATAGTAGACAAGTGTACCATCGTAGTACTATAGTAGACAGGTGTACCATCGTAGTACTATAGTAGACAGGTGTACCATCGTAGTACTATAGTAGACAGGTGTACCATCGTAGTACTATAGTAGACAAGTGTACCATCGTAGTACTATTAGTAGACAGGTGTACCATCGTAGTACTATAGTAGACAAGTGTACCATCGTAGTACTATAGTAGACAGGTGTACCATCGTAGTACTATAGTAGACAGGTGTACCATCGTAGTACTATAGTAGACAGGTGTACCATCGTAGTACTATAGTAGACAAGTGTACCATCGTAGTACTATTAGTAGACAGGTGTACCATCGTAGTACTATAGTAGACAGGTGTACCATCGTAGTACTATAGTAGACAGGTGTACCATCGTAGTACTATAGTAGACAGGTGTACCATCGTAGTACTATTAGTAGACAGGTGTACCATCGTAGTACTATAGTAGACAGGTGTACCATCGTAGTACTATAGTAGACAAGTGTACCATCGTAGTACTATTAGTAGACAGGTGTACCATCGTAGTACTATAGTAGACAGGTGTACCATCGTAGTACTATAGTAGACAGGTGTACCATCGTAGTACTATAGTAGACAAGTGTACCATCGTAGTACTATTAGTAGACAGGTGTACCATCGTAGTACTATTAGTAGACAGGTGTACCATCGTAGTACTATAGTAGACAGGTGTACCATCGTAGTACTATTAGTAGACAGGTGTACCATCGTAGTACTATAGTAGACAGGTGTACCATCGTAGTACTATAGTAGACAGGTGTACCATCGTAGTACTATAGTAGACAAGTGTACCATCGTAGTACTATAGTAGACAAGTGTACCATCGTAGTACTATAGTAGACAGGTGTACCATCGTAGTACTATAGTAGACAAGTGTACCATCGTAGTACTATAGTAGACAGGTGTACCATCGTAGTACTATTAGTAGACAGGTGTACCATCGTAGTACTATAGTAGACAGGTGTACCATCGTAGTACTATAGTAGACAGGTGTACCATCGTAGTACTATAGTAGACAAGTGTACCATCGTAGTACTATAGTAGACAGGTGTACCATCGTAGTACTATAGTAGACAGGTGTACCATCGTAGTACTATAGTAGACAGGTGTACCATCGTAGTACTATTAGTAGACAGGTGTACCATCGTAGTACTATAGTAGACAAGTGTACCATCGTAGTACTATAGTAGACAGGTGTACCATCGTAGTACTATAGTAGACAGGTGTACCATCGTAGTACTATAGTAGACAGGTGTACCATCGTAGTACTATAGTAGACAGGTGTACCATCGTAGTACTATAGTAGACAGGTGTACCATCGTAGTACTATAGTAGACAGGTGTACCATCGTAGTACTATAGTAGACAAGTGTACCATCGTAGTACTATAGTAGACAGGTGTACCATCGTAGTACTATAGTAGACAGGTGTACCATCGTAGTACTATAGTAGACAGGTGTACCATCGTAGTACTATAGTAGACAGGTGTACCATCGTAGTACTATAGTAGACAGGTGTACCATCGTAGTACTATAGTAGACAAGTGTACCATCGTAGTACTATAGTAGACAGGTGTACCATCGTAGTACTATAGTAGACAGGTGTACCATCGTAGTACTATTAGTAGACAGGTGTACCATCGTAGTACTATAGTAGACAAGTGTACCATCGTAGTACTATAGTAGACAGGTGTACCATCGTAGTACTATAGTAGACAGGTGTACCATCGTAGTACTATAGTAGACAAGTGTACCATCGTAGTACTATAGTAGACAGGTGTACCATCGTAGTACTATAGTAGACAGGTGTACCATCGTAGTACTATAGTAGACAGGTGTACCATCGTAGTACAGCAGATGACAGCAAGAGGAATGAGTGGATCTGGTCTTGTCTCCTTCCAGCCATGTATCTGTACCTCCTGGCGCTCGTGGTCCTCTACTACGTGTACCGCTGGGTGCGGGAGCAGCCGCGGGTCCCCGACAGAGCCAACAAGTACGTCTACATCACCGGCTGCGACTCCGGCTTCGGCAACCTCCTGGCCCGGCACCTGGACAAGCGGGGCTTCCGGGTCATCGCCTCCTGCTTCACGGAGCGGGGCGAGGAGGACCTGGCGAAGGCCTGCTCCGACCGGCTGACCACCACCCACCTGGACGTCAGGAGCAGCGAGAGCGTCGCCAAGGTCGCCGCCATGATCAAGGACAAGGTCGGGGAAAAGGGTGAGTCGGTGGGGGGGGGGGGGGGTTACTTACAAGAATTACCCTATAATTCCAGCCGGTCCCTGAGGTCTTCTGATCAGGCCTCCTGGTGGTGAACCAGGCTAAAGACTAAGGGGGACCGAGCGTTTGAAGCAGTGGCCCCTAGACTCTGGAATGAGGTCCCCCAGGTCTTGAGAGCCGCCCCCTCTGTGGCCCCTAGACTCTGGAATGAGGTCCCCCAGGTCTTGAGAGCCGCCCCCTCTGTGGCCCCTAGACTCTGGAATGAGGTCCCCCAGGTCTTGAGAGCCCCCCCCCCCCCCCCTCTGTGGCCCCTAGACTCTGGAATGATCTCCCCCAGGTCTTGAGAGCCTCCCCCTCTGTGGCCCCTAGGCTCTGGAATGAGCTCCCCCAGGTCTTGAGAGCCTCCCCCTCTGTGGCCCCTAGACTCTGGAATGAGCTCCCCCAGGTCTCGAGAGCCTCCCCCTCTGTGGCCCCTAGACTCTGGAATGAGCTCCCCCAGGTCTTGAGAGCCTCCCCCTCTGTGGCCCCTAGACTCTGGAATGAGCTCCCCCAGGTCTTGAGAGCCTCCCCCTCTGTGGCCCCTAGACTCTGGAATGAGCTCCCCCAGGTCTCGAGAGCCTCCCCCTCTGTGGCCCCTAGACTCTGGAATGATCTCCCCCAGGTCTTAAGAGCCTCCCCCTCTGTGGCCCCTAGGCTCTGGAATGAGCTCCCCCAGGTCTTGAGAGCCTCCCCCTCTGTGGACTCGTTCAAGGGGCAGCTAAAAACCCACCTGTTCAGGTTGGCGTTTGGCCACGTACACAGTACACGTGATTTAGTTTCTTCAGTTTTCATCCGTGCCTGTTTTTATATTGTGTGTTTCTATGAATTGACCTGTTCTTTTGTTTTTTAAACTTGTGAAGCACTCTGTGCATGCGTGCTGGGGAGGGTGCTATACAAATAGCCGTACTTACTTACAGATACAGGACTTCAAGGTCCTGGTGTTTGCCTACAGAGCCCTCCATGGGCAAGCCCCCCCCCCTCCTACATTAACGAGCTCATACACCCACTTTCCTTTCCTCTAGCCGGTCACTGTGACCAGGAGCTCCTGGTGGTGCCCAGGACCAGGCTAAAAACTAAAGGGACGAGCTCTCGTGGTGACAGAGCTCCAAGGCTCTGGAACACCCTCCCCCTAAACGTGAAAACCGCTCCCTCTGAACTCATTTTTAAAAGGCAGCTAAAAACGTACCTCTACAGGCAGGCTTTTAAATCAAACACTTATAGCCGTTCTTTCTTTTTTTTGTTATATATTACTGTTGTAAAGCACTGTGTGCACTCGTTCTGAGAAGGGCACTGTATAAATAAAGTGTTACTTACTTTACTTACATCTGTATGACCTGCGGTGTCACTGACTCGCTCGCTCGCTCAATCAGTAACTCGCCGCTCCGCTCCTAGTGGTGCCTCACAAACTTAGCTGATCTGTGACGCCGTGTCTAGTCTAGTGTCTGGCTTGTATAGTCCTATTACACTCCTTTTTTACGTTTTACATTTATGATTCATAATTAGATTTGCATGTGTGAAGAAACCACCTTGCTCATTTTGGCGGGAAACTACCGTTATCCAAAACGCTTTACAACTTATGTCTCACATTCACACGTTCACACACCCATGCAAGGTGCCAACCTGTTCATCTGGAGCAGTTAGGGGTTAAGTGTCTTGCTCAAGGACACTTGGACACGCTGCCAGTAGGGGCCAGAATCGAACCAGGAACCTTTTGATTACCAGACAACTGCTCATCTCCTGAGCCACTGTCGCCCCTAATGTATATACTGTATGTAGCCACACAACTCCTCCTGCAATCAAGGGTCATGTCTCTCCTCGACTATTGCAATGCACTGCTAGCTGGTTTACCGGCTTGTGCCACCAAGGTGCTTCAACTCGTACAGAACGCAGCGGTCCGCCTGATCTCCAACCTACCAAAGTCAGCCCACGTTGCCCCACCTCTCAGAGAGCTGCACTGGCTTCCCATTGCTGCACAAATACACTTCAAGGTTCTTGACCTGGCATACCGTGCAACAAAGGGAAACGGCTCCCTCCTACCTCCGGTCAATGGTCTCTGCATCTTCTGGCCGCCTGAGACCCACTCTCTTCAGGCTCCTGGGGGGTCATTGAAACGAAGCCGGCTATTCTCTGTCCTCACTCCATGGTGGTGGAACGAACTTCCCACCACAGTCGGGACAGCTGAAACCTGGCCAAATTTCTGCCTGTGACGGAAAACACTTTTTCAATCAATATCTGAAATGTAAAAAAGATTCTAATAAAAACTCCTTCTTACTGTCTTTTACTTTTATGTACTATGCTACTATGTCTATACTTCTATCTACTTTACTACTATCTACTATGTACTATGTCTATACTACTACCTACTATGATATGTCTATACTACTATCTACTATGCTAATATGTCTATACAACTACCTACTATGTTAATGTCTATACTACTATCTACTATGTACTATGTCTATACTACTACCTAATATGCTAATATGTCTATACTACTGTATCTACTATGCTAATATGTCTATACTACTACCTACTATGTTAATGTCTATATACTACTATCTACTATGTGCTATGTCTATACTACTACCTACTATGCTAATGTCTATACTATGCACTCATGTCCAGACGAAAACGATTTTGATCTTTTTCGTTTTCATGTAGTTTTCATAAAAAAAATAAAGGTTTCCGTAAAAGCGAAAATCGTCTCGAGAAATAAGTGCGTGCCACAAATTTACAAAATAAATGTCTTTCCTGTTTTAGACGTCGCTCTTTTATTTTGAAACCCCCCGACCGGAAGCGTTATCGTTGTTTTGTTGCTAGCAGAATAACTTTAACGTCCGGTTCTGTGCTTTTGAGCTAACGTAACACTACTTTCCAAAGGAGAAGAGAGAGAGAGACCGTGGCTCACACAAAATGCAGCTACAGCCTACAGCAATCGATGATGAGGAGGATTTTAATCGGCAGGAGAGAGAGAACGTTTCAAAGCCGTATATAATATGGTGCGCGCAGCTCAAACTACCCGTTGTATTAAATTAATTGATTGATGTTTAACTTGTCCCTGTGTCCAGTCCTTTCGACTAGCAAACGTTGTCTGTATTTAACGTTACCTCAGGATACCACTGTCTTATTGTAGCAAAAGTTGTCTGTATTTAACGTTACCTCAGGATACCACTGTCTATTGTATTTAGTTGGTTGGCTATTTAGCTAATGTTGATAGCATTGAATAGCATCAACGCTACTAGCTAGCTGGCTACAGCGCAACACCAGCCATGGGAATACTATTTACTAAATTATGGAGGCTTTTTAATCATCAAGGTAAGAGAGGATTTGTCATGATCAACTGAAGGCGTATGCTATGGAACATTATGTGCTTGGCTACTACTTGGGTTTTCAGAAAAAGGGCCACTATGTGACGCTAATCTCTAGCTAGTAACGTGTATTTCATCACAGTAGCCTCCCGGTGTTTAATAAACACTTCTAGCCAGGACATATCTGGACATATATGTATCATGTTTCTTTTTTTGTTGGCTGGGTTTGCATGCGGATTAAGGGAGATGTCAATCTGTTGTCGACGGTGGTAGTACAGGCGCAGTACGTTTTATTTAGCTGTAAAAGCCCGATCAAGCTCAATAGCTTCTGTAACACGAACGCAACTGCTCTGTACATTCAGCCATTGTTGTTGTGATGTGGGAGTTTGCACGTGCGGGCTAAGGGAGAGGTGGACTATCGCGTAATCGGTTCAGGAAAATACTCGTATCACTTGTAAAGACGGCGACGTCGCAAGAGGAGCGTCTTCAGAATTTCCCACTCTGGGACCCGGTTTCAGAAAATAGCGCCTTCATGTTCCCAGAAACGCAGTTCCGTGTGGATGAAAGGTGCATACGATCAAATACGTTGACTGATACGACCGAAATCGGTTTCGTCTGGACATGGCCTGAGGTAGTGAAGCTCATTTGGCACTGCTAGACGAACAACACCACTTACCCTTAGCTGCCAGAGCTGCACCCCTCCTGCTGACTTGTTGTTGTACACTATTTGTAAGTTGCTTTGGATAAAAGCGTCGGCTAAATTATTAAATGTAAATGTAGGCCAGCATCCTCTGCCAGATTCAAATAAATCTAGATCGATCCTCATTTGCATTTTGTTGCATAACTCAAAACCATCAGCCGTGAATATCTGCAGACTTCACTGTTAGCTACATGGTTAGATATTGATTTCAACGTCTTTATTACAGCTAGATATTATTATGGATGTCTTTTTATTACCAGATTGATAGATCATACAGTCTAGGAAATTAACACCAGCAACCTCACTTAATAGAGTAGCAGCCAGTAAGTAAGTGTAACCTCAGTGAACCTAAATGTACCTCAGTGAAGCTAAATGTACCTCAGTGAAGCTAAATGTACCTCAGTGAACCTAAATGTACCTCAGTGAAGCTAAATGTACCTCAATGAACCTAAATGTACCTCAGTGAAGCTAAATGTACCTCAGTGAACCTAAATGTACCTCAGTGAACCTAAATATACCTCAGTGAACCTAAATGTACCTCAGTGAAGCTAAATGTACCTCAGTGAACCTAAATGTACCTCAGTGAACCTAAATGTACCTCAGTGAAGCTAAATGTACCTCAGTGAACCTAAATGTACCTCAGTGAAGCTAAATGTACCTCAGTGAACCAAAATGTACCTCAGTGAAGCTAAATGTACCTCAATGAACCTAAATGTACCTCAGTGAAGCTAAATGTACCTCAGTGAACCTAAATGTACCTCAGTGAAGCTAAATGTACCTCAGTGAACCTAAATGTACCTCAGTGAACCTAAATGTACCTCAGTGAAGCTAAATGTACCTCAGTGAACCTAAATGTACCTCAGTGAAGCTAAATGTACCTCAGTGAACCTAAATGTACCTCAGTGAAGCTAAATGTACCTCAGTGAAGCTAAATGTACCTCAGTGAACCTAAATGTACCTCAGTGAACCTAAATGTACCTCAGTGAAGCTAAATGTACCTCAGTGAACCTAAATGTACCTCAGTGAACCTAAATGTACCTCAGTGAAGCTAAATGTACCTCAGTGAAGCTAAATGTACCTCAGTGAAGCTAAATGTACCTCAGTGAACCTAAATGTACCTCAGTGAACCTAAATGTACCTCAGTGAAGCTAAATGTACCTCAGTGAAGCTAAATGTACCTCAGTGAAGCTAAATGTACCTCAGTGAACCTAAATGTACCTCAGTGAAGCTAACGGTGAAGCTAAATGGAACCTTCCGTCGTCGACTAAAAACACTTCTTCAATAAATATCTGAAGTTAGAACATTTAAAACTACTAACCTTCTTACTGTCTTTTACTATTATGTACTTTGCTACTATGGAAGCGGACATGGCCAGTTAGCCTAGCCATTGTCCAACTAACACCTCTCCCAAAGGCTAACCGGCCATGTCCGCTTCCATCCATTGTGCTAAGCTAGGCTAACGTGCAGCCAGATAGCCTTCTACTGAACGCACAGAGGGGAAACTGGTATCTATCTTCTTGTATCTCTCTGGAGAAGACGGTAAGCTAATTTCCCCAAATGTTGGTGTGTTCCTTTAACAACTAAACAGACGCGTCTTTGTTTTGTGTTACCCCCGCCTAGGCTTATGGGCGGTCGTGAACAACGCGGGCGTGGCCATCCCCTCCGCCCCTTGCGATTGGCTGACCGTGGAGGACTACAGATCCATGCTGGAGGTGAACCTGTTGGGAGTGGTCGGCGTGACCCTGAGCGTCCTGCCACTGGTCAAGAAGGCCAAGGGCAGGGTGGTCAACGTGGCCAGCGTGTTCGGCAGGATCAGTCCCACGGGGGGCCCGTACACCATCTCCAAATACGGCGTGGAGGCCTTCAACGACAGCCTCAGGTGAACGATTGGAGGGCCTGTTTAGTTGGGCGGTCCATTCTCCTCTGTATTCCTAGTACGCCTCTGCGACGGTGTAGCCGTGACCAGAGGCGTTGTGTTTTTTTTTCGGGTTGTCGACTCGATCTTTTATCTTATCTCTGACAAACTGAAACATCCACAATAAGAACAGGTATAGACATGTGGGTGAGGATCTCTCTCGCGCGTTCTCGCTCTCTCGCTCTCGCTCTCTCTCTACATTCAATGATTTAAAGTAGCCAAACGTTACAGTATAAATAAATACTAACTGGATAGTTGATGATATAAACATTTAATTTCATTATCTGAAATATTCTAAAATCATTAAGTCTGCTATAAGCCATTATTCCTTTGTGTGTGATTATTATTTTCTCACAGTGTGTATATATATATATATATATATATATATATATACATATATATATGTATATATACACACATAACGGAACATAGACCAAATGCGTCCACATTTTTATAGGATTCTAGCACATTTTCATAACAATAGCGAATATTACCGTTTTCATTGAGGTTTCTTACAAATTAACGATGCTTTATGTTGTCCTTTATATGCCGATTATCATTAAAATCTTAAATTGTACCATATGTCCCCCTTTAGACAACATATGTAACGCTACCAGCACACTTTTGTTAAGATAATTAGTTTACCATTCGCGGTCGCTATACCGAGGTCGCAGTAATAGTTTACCGCTGTTCAGATCACGGCGAAGAATAGACACATCCCAGTGACCTGTGACCTGTGCTAAGGATCTTGGGAAATGTATTCATGTAGTTTTCAACATTTTCACCTTTGAATTTTAAACCAATGCTGCCATCTACTGACAACAGAAAGTGTTGTCTATCGTCACTTCCGTATACAGCGTCGCCCGAAACCCATTCTAGAGATTCCCACTTTTTACTGGGAATGGGGCGTGGCCGTATTTGGTCCCAGACAATAAGAGTGGCTGCGATTGGTCACCGTGACGTTATATATATACATGTGTGTGTGTGTGTGTGTTTGGCTAAAGTGGATAGAAAACACAGTACTGTGCAAAAGTCTTAGGCACCCAAGAGTTTTTATATAAATAGTCTTAGATGTAAATACACATTTTTATTAGTGTGTCAGTAGACTACTCTTAGTACATTTTCATTCAAATATTTTTTTTTAAACATCTTCATGGTTTAATAATGCAAACATATGTTGCAGGGACTTATTATAATCATCATATTGGCGTGACTGTATGCATCAAAGGGTTAAATCAAGCATTTTTAAGTGCTTTAGAGGAAATGTCAAAATATCGCGATATATATCGTGTATCGTGATATGGCCAAAAAATATTGCGATATCATTTAGAGGCCATATCGTCCAGCCCTACTCCTGTGCCAACTTGCTGTACTTTGCTTGCAGGTCTGCAGCCATTATTGCTGGATTATGAATAGTCCCAACTTTAGCCAAGGTAACGTTAAGCTAAAACTAGCTTTTCAGCTACAGGTAGCTCTTCAGCTAATGCTAATAACACCAGCAAGCTAACACATCAGAGCTCCCCGTCACTCCACTCTGTCGGGACGATGGCATTTAAGAAAGTATCTGCTGTTAAAATGACAAACAGCATTGACACTTTAATTCACGGTCGATTAAAAACACGTTTGTTTTATAATGCTCACTCTCAGCAGGAGGATACCGCACGTGTTGTTGATAAATTACGTCATATGGGATCGGAGCATAGACTTTAAGTGTACTCGCCGATACCGATACCAGCATTTTTAGGCTGTATCGGAGGCATTTCCGATACTGGTATCGGTATCGGAACAACTCTAACAGACACAGGAGAGAAGGTTCTTTATTGAGACAGTAGGAAGGCTGAGAGGGAGACGGAGTAGAGGAGACACAGAAGAGGTGTGGTTCCAGAGGCGAGGGTCTTAACCACGACACCATCTCTGGGTGCACTCTGATACAGATGTTGAGAGGAATCAGTCTTCACTAGATCCGTTGGAAATGGTCTTGTTTGTTGTCTCGTTGAAATGACTGCAATGTGTACATCATGATGACCACACAGTCGGCCACTGATCCAGGAAACGCTCGTCTTTCAGGTTAAACATGCTGCCATTCGGTGTCAAGGTGCTTTGCATTGAACCAGGCTTCTTCAAAACCACCATCACCGACGCTGCTGTCCTGGGCAAAAGTATCAGGATCACATGGAATAAGATGCCCCAGGAGGTCAGGGACGACTACGGACATGATTATATTGATAAGGGTAAGTGTGGACAATTTCAAGAATTCTTGACATTTTCTATATTGTCGATCTACCCAAAGAAATGCAATAGACCACTGCACTTCCACGTTACATTGAGATCATGGGAGAGGGAGAGGGGGGGGGGGGGAATTAATGAATGTGGATGAGAGCCTTGACATTAAGTGGTTATAGCTACGGCTGTGGGGGTGCGGGAGACATGACCCAATATACTTTTATACACGCCTGAGTCTCCTGAACACGGAGAGAGACCAATCCCAAGTCGATCGACACTTTCTCGGGCCGAGCTATAGTCACTTTTCCGCACCTACTCCTGAACTCTGCATGCGCAGATTGATAAACCTAGATCTCTGGAAAATCCGGAGAGACTCACTGGGCAATCTGCGCATCATGAATGAATGAATTAATGAATGAAAACTTTATTTAACAGATTGCAGAATGGGTACAATACAGTACGGCTCAATACACACAATTGTTAAGCGGATGTAGACCAGAGGAAGACGTTTGTCTTGTTTACATTTAATCATGCGTATGGAGACTGGGAGTAGGTGCTGAACAAGTGCTCGGCCGAGGCAGTTATTTCAGAATACCGGAAGTGTTGCGGTGGTCTGTTGCAGGTTGCACTCACTTTGTTGAAACAGGACATTGGGCACAGACAGTGCCACAGCTGTACAATACTAACCAGTTTTACTCTGAACACCAACAGTCATTACAGGTAATCGGATACATTTCGCATGTAATTAATTTGCTAGTTTAACTACATGTTGGAGGAGTTGGGTGGTAGGTTGACGACATGCAGTTATGAACTACTTTTGATCGTGTAGAGATGAAGGTAATTAACCCTTTCACTGCCACACGACAGGGTTAACCTTCTGTTTTTTTAAGAACGTCGTCTTAAAGGTGCGGTCAGTTGTATTTCTTTGTTAAAATATGTGTTATAGCTCTATAATAGCTCTATTAGTCCGACAGCCATCACTGATAGATTATAGAGTGTTTGGTCAGTAACATGGGTCTCCCAGTCCCTCCACTCTGCAGTAAACAGAAAATAAAGTTCTGGTATCCCTTCCCACTTTATCCAATCAGGAGAGGGAACCCCAGATATTTTCACTTCAAGAACCAGATTATTTTACATTTAAAGCACACATTTGCTTAAAACTAGTTTTTATTTTCTTTTTTTTTGTCAGACCATTTTTGCAGTGAGGAGTTCTCTGTCCTGATTGGATAAAGTGGGAACGGCTTTACTGCAGAGCGGAGGGACTGGGAGACCCATGTTACCGACCAAACACTCTATATCAGTGATGGTTGTCGGAATGTAAAGCTATTATTTTAACATGTAGACCACTTATTTCAACAAAGAAAATACCACTTGCAGCTATTCGGTAGTTACCTTGGTGAACCGGTTTTTAAGACATGACCAACACTAGTAGCGTCACACGGACCCCTATCCCCCTTCCTCCCCAGTGGACGTGTTGATGAAGGGGAAGCTCACGCAGATGTCCGACGGCGACCTGATGAAGGTGGTCAGCTGCATGGAACACGCCGTGTCCGCGGTCCGGCCGCGCACCCGCTACTCCGCGGGCTGGGACGCCAAGTTCTTCTGGCTGCCACTGTCCTACATGCCGAGCTGTGTGAGCGACTACCTGCTGGCCAAAGAGGCCATTCCCCTGGCCATTTCCAACCAGTAACGCCAAGTATTCTCGCTGGCTAGCAACTGCTGCCGGTTGAAAGCCATAGAACGCCACCTTTGGTCATCCCTCCCGCCCTCCCCCCATGTGTTTATTTGACCAGAAGGTGTACATGGTCCTCTGTTGAAGACGTTTTTGTCTTTCTAGAGCCCACGAAACCCATTTAAAATCCATCTTATCGTTTCAAGAAATACATGGAGGTCAATCTGTACATTTGTAAAGCATTTGTAAATTTACTGTTCAAAAAGCTAAGAAAGGGATTAAAAGGAGGTGTATTTCTATTGTTGGGGTTAACTTGTGGAACAATGCTGATATACATTTAACTCATTGACCGCCGAGGATTAGACGGGGCCCCGTTCTAGCACTGCCACGCTTTAAAAGATAGAAGTGCGTCACCTTGTTTGTAGAGCTATAACTATATTCTATATTATAGCTATGGATACAATACTATGGCCCATTTGACATCATCTATCTATCGTTCAATATGTGAAAAAGAATAAATGTTTCCATCCATACGTTCCCGTGTTGGTGAATATAAGTATCGTTATAGCTTGGTCTGGGGTAATTCCCGAAAGGCTGAGTAATAGGCTTATACGTCAATTCTACTATAAACTTTGCCGCTTCTTGCCTGTACACGCTATTATTCCCAAATCAAATCTATATCATAGGTATTATGTTTCATCATGAATGCATGAAAGCGGGGGGGGGGGGGGCATTTTTTGATGCTTTGATCATCACCAACGGCATACGTTGTGGAGTAACGTTACACACATATGTTGCGATCGGAGTGAAGGCATGGTTGGATCAACGCAGGATTGATATCATATAGCCCTTACCTTCACTAGGATGTACCCCAAAAAGAATATTCCAATTATCTGATCGCGAGTCCCAGTATTGGTGTCGATCGTGTCGCCAACATAATCCACCACACATCATGCATAGGGAGCATTTGACGCGTCTCAATCCGATCGTTATAACCGCTCCATTCGCCCGGCAAAGAAAAGTGAGCCCGGTGACATTTGACCATTGCACAGGCCAAGATACAAGGTTTCAAAGGGTGCTCGATACCGCCGTCTAGCTGGATGCGGCCGGTATTGCACTTTGGCGATCTCGGACTCATTCCCTATGGTAACACCGAGGTCCCCGGATGAATAATGAATAGAAATATCGAAAAGGAAAAATGATCAAATAACGTATATATACGTGGTTGGCGTTCAACGGTTGTCGGCCAAACACGTATATAAACGTTGTTGGCAGGGATTGAGTTAAGAATGAGTCATTCGCTTTTGGTTTTTAAGAAAATGGTTTGTATAGCTATTTTTGAAGATTACAAATGTGAATATATATTTTTTTTTTCTTTTAGAATACTGTTTGATTCTTAATTTTGTTAAGAATATAGGACAGGCATAAGCATTATGCTTCAGCCTGTACCTTTTCAGTCACTGCCTGAATCAAAGATTGTTAAATGATTGTGCATATTGTATTGTGTGATGACTGAATAAAACCACTACTACTACTAATCTGAGTTTGTTCTTCAGAATTCCTGAAAAATGGATTAAAAAAAGGATATTAAATAAACAACAATTCCCCCCATCCGGCAGCAGTTATTAGTGTTGGACTGTGATAAGACTTTGTTTTAATCGATTTGCACTTGTGTTGTACTCTACGCAGCTTGAATATTTGTCTTTGGTCTCACCATTGAACAAACAAATTAAATAACAAATGGTTAATTTTAACGATGACAGCAGACATACATATACTGTACATACATCTGTAATGGAAAAGTGCAGAGAACGTAGGAATACAATATATACATTAACAAGGACCGAGTCTAACGAGTGCAAGATTCAGTTCATTAAAGTCTTTTAAAATGTTTCGGTTTGCCCTAGGTAGTCTGTAATGACTACCAGAGGGCAACAGCTCGAACTCTCCATAGAGTTGGGTGAAAGGGGTCACCCACTATCTTCCTAAGCACTTCATTGTAGATGTAGCTTAGCCGTTTTTTGTGGCTTAGAGGCCAAATTCACTATCCTCTGCAACGTATTCCTTCCTTTTGTTTAGATGTCCGCGTACCACATGGCCATGTTAAAGGTTAAGATTCCCTCCACTGGGTTCGTATAAACAGTTTACATAATTGGCTTACTAAAGGGTGGAGGTGTTATTTGCATGCTATAAATATGGGGTTGGTATTCTTATCAAAGTTAAGATTGCCCTCGATGTATGTGCCAAGATATTTAAAAGTATCCACTTGCTCCGTTTGTCCATTGATCATGAGACTACTATTTGCATGCGACACCTCCCACACACTCTGGTCAACCATGTCAGTATAGCCGACGCTACCTGGCGTACTGCCCCATGTCTACAGGTGTTATAATGGAACAAAACAATTGCATGTTTTTCTCTCAATATGGGCTTTTGCACCTCAAGTCTGTCACAGAAGGTCAAGAGGAATGACAAGGTCAAACTTATCTATAGGTAGATAGAAGTTTGTTCGGACT
Organism: Notolepis coatsorum; assembly: GCF_963971535.1. Taxonomy (NCBI): domain Eukaryota; kingdom Metazoa; phylum Chordata; class Actinopteri; order Aulopiformes; family Paralepididae; genus Notolepis; species Notolepis coatsorum. Next base: position 8,702,973 of record NC_140165.1, on the reverse strand, counting down.
AATATCTTTGGCCTTGGGATGCCGGTGTGTAAAAGGTTAATGAGGCAATAAACCAGCCCACAATTCAAGATAAATAAAAAAGAAAGGGGCAAATGACATGTGCAGTTTGCTTTCCAAGTATTCACCGGCATAAATGGGTAACTGATGTTTGTCAAAATTCAGGGAAGGACTAAAGGTCTGTTTGGCTTGATCTCTAAACCAAATAGGCCAGTAGACGAGCCGTTCATAGCACACAGGCCTGTAGCATATTTTTAGAGCACTTGTATTCGGTGTTCCATCCTCAAACTATTTCCATAATTGACAGTGACACCATCCATCTGGCCACCAGATTCATATCGACATAACTGCGTTCTTGGCTTGTATACGCCAACAGCACTGTGGTGTTCAGTCAGATTCACCGTTTATCAGGCTTGTGAAACGATGTTTGCCAACACTTGTACCGGTGACCTTTGCTCAGTGTTGAGCGCCGACTACAAGCAGGCTCAACAGTAAGGAATTTCAAAACAGTTGCCAATGTAAAAAAAATAAAAACCGTTCCATTCTAGTACCGTGACCAGCGAGTCATTAGTCATGCGCAGCACAAATCCTCATGAAAACATGCCTGCATTTCTTAACCGACCCCCTTCAGTTGTTCGCGTTTGATTAATTAGCCGAGATGCGCCTTCAGCTAGGTTTATACTGCAGCTAGGGCTGTGACGATTCATCGCCCATGCCGGCGTCATCGACTGACATTGCATCAATTTGCATATTTAGGAGCCCGTCTCCCCCCCCGAAATGCCGATTCCCGAGCCCATTTTATTGTAAAGGTAGATTGATAGCTTATATATATAAAAAAAAACATCATCATCATATCTCTGTGCTGGCACATGCACTAACATAGCGTGGAGTGGAGAGATAAGACTACATTCTGGCAATATATTAAAAGCCATTTATAAATTTGCCAGTAAAAGAAATCTTGGCCGGTAGTTTTTTTTTTTTTTTTTCTAAATCTACAAAGGATGATAATACTTATTGAAATATTAAATTATTAAATTGCAAATAGTTGATTTCTGGTAATAGTTTTAGATTAATCGATAATCTTTAGTGACAGCCCTAACTGCAGCAGAACCAAGGTTTCCACCCGGACCGGATGTACAATCCCAGTACTAGGGCAGGTCCATGACCTAAAAAAAGATTCTCTCAATGTATTCCTTGTTCGATGTTATTTTCAGTATATTATAACATGTGGCTCTGGTCCCTTCTGTTGACAAGTGGCTATATAAATAACTGATACTAACCATGTAACTACTATATTAAGCACAGTTGCTAAATGCTTCTGGTAGATTCTGTAGTGAAACTTCCGTTAAATAAAGGCCCTGGTTTTCCCAGTTTCAAACACACCTCTCAAAACTACAATATTCCAGAAATCCTATGTCATGCGAGCAACCTGTGATACGCAGAATAACCTGCATGATCCAAACAGGAAGTGTCCTACATGGTGTTGAATATCATGTTGGAGGTCCCCTTTTCTGAACAACTTCCCTTACAAGTAAGTTACAAGAAATGACAGCTCCCATCTTTGGACAGTCGTTTTTATTTTTCAACAGTTTGAGACAAGCAAGCTGCAACACAGTACAGGTAACTCAACGTGGCCCACGCGTGCCATCTTGTGGCCAAAGTGGATGAGGACAAGGAACAGCCATGTCATGAGATCAGTCCGTTAAGGAGGAACAAAACTCTTACAACATTTTAAAAAGCCTACAGAAAATGTACAGGTGACTCGTGGGCCTTTGTAGTTATTAAATCTTTATCCCGTCTTTTCATTGGAAAACATTAAATAGAACTATTAACTTTCAGAACGATGAAGACGGTTTACAACTGCTGCGTTATGACATGTTTTACAAAATCAATTGTTGCCTGCGGCGAGCTCCTTCTCCATTCTCGCAGCCTTCTCGACGACCTCCTCGATGGCGCCCACCATGTAGAAGGCCTGCTCGGGGAGATGGTCGTACTCTCCTGCAGGAAAGAAACAAGCATGAAATTGAGCCGCCCCATCTCAAACTACACCCCCTTTTCTCGATCCTCCACCATCACAACTACCGATGAGGAGAAGAGCAAAAGCAACTTGGAACCTATACTGCTTGCATTTGCCAAGATGATTTTGGTACAACAAATCGAACCTCAGACAAAGAACCATATAACTCGTGTTTGAGGTTCAGAGGAACTTTATCATCTAAAGACTTAAGTTCTAGTATTGTGTTCATTCATAGACAAGACCGTAGAGGTTGATTACGTTCTGGTAATGCATCACATTCAGATTGATTATTTTAAAACTGCAAATACATGGTGTCCAAAAGATGTCTGAATGGACTTATATGGTTCTTCAGTCAAAGGACAGACCCATGTCCCTGTACAGAACGGACAGAACCAGCAGGACACTGGTCCCTGTACAGAACCAGTAGGACACCGGTCCCCGTCAGGGTTTCCGTTGTCCGGTAATTCGTTTTTTTTACCGGGGAAATCTGTTGAAGTCAGACATATTTAAATATCTCCGGTCATAATGTCCTGTGAAAATGATTCCCTCTAAGCACAATTTGTTGTATTAAAATAGTTACATTTGTTTCATTGTTGCTTCACCATATCATATCACGCGCACAGCAAGTTTGCAGAGCGACCTGTGGTTTGCTGATGAGAATGGCGGGGCGGGAGTGGATGCTGGATTAGCGAGAAGCATGCAACTGCAGTTCAGTTCTTCGCTTGATATAATTAATACAAATGTCCAATATAACAGAATTCGTTAGCTCATGAAAATGTGATTATAACAGACTGCTGTTTAATGTCGGGCCGACTGCCCAGCAGCAGCACGGAGTCTCGAGGGACTTATTTTATTTGGAATATAATGACTATGCAAAAGTAGCCTAGTTTTAAGTAAAAATATTATAAATCTACATGCCTTGAGGATGTCACTTTATATAGCCTGCCAATCAATTGTTTTTAAGCTCAATAAACTGACAAATTTCTCACATTTGTCAGAGAGATTGAAATCTTCCAGGACACGGAGACCGGCAACAATATTTTCTAACGGAAACCCTGGTCCCTGTAAAGAACCAGTAGGACACAGGTCCCTGTACAGAACCAGTAGGACCCAGGACCCTGTACAGAACCAGTAGGACCCGGGTCCCTGCAGGTCTACAGGCCAGTTTCCCCGCTTGTTGCCAATATTGCCGTAGATAAAAATGACCTCAGGTCATAATGACAAGCGCCGGTGCAGTCTCTTATTTACCGCAGAAATGCACCGTCTGTTCCTTTCCCCCTCGTTTACCAGTATTTTTGTCCTTGATGGCTATCCTGCAGAAGTCCCAAAAATACATCACCCCATGAGGCGTCTATACAAAACTAATGCAAGGCAAATGGGGCCACTCCCATCAGTACAGACTAGGGGTGTAAACGTAGCGAACGTATCCATACCGAACCGTTTCAGTGTGTACTGTACCGAACGAATACAACGGTATGTTAACCACTAACGACCGCCCACCGGGGGCTGTTTTTTTTCTCCACAATCTAATATTATTTTACAAGTCGATTAATTTCTAGGGCTGTACCGAATGTCATTTTAATACATTTATTTTTGCACAACTTTTCACCTGTGAAAAAAAAAATCAAAATAGAAATTTCACAATTTGTTCTCAGCCTTCGAAAGGGAGGAGCCATTGATATAGCTCAGCCCTTCTGCTGACAGAGGTTGTTGTAGCACTGGAATAAGACTTGAAAGCCACTGATGGGCAGACTAGTCACAGTGACAGTGCAGCAAACTTCGAATGTCTATAAAAAATGTTTACTTCAAATTAATTCAATTTTTTTTATAAACTATATCCTCAATTTGAATAAAGTGATTAAATCAGTCTCTTTTTAATGAATATAACTCAGTTTCGTCAACATAAATAATCCAATAAGGGCACGGTTGGTATGAAAGTGATGGTGACGTCTTATAGTATAATATTAGTGTAGCCTAATCTTTAACTGCAACTGTGAAGAAAACCCAGATTGAATTTTTTTTTTAAATTTAAAATTCAAATGTTGATTTGTCAACATTATGATCAAAGCATTCGGTACAGCCCTATTAATTTCAATATAGAATATTTGTCGACAGCCCTACAAGTAAAATTAGTTACTGCACACTACATCACCACTGAGTGGAACATGGAAAGCCAAACTTTCCCCCACTGTACCGAACCGTGACTTCAAAACCGAGGTGCATACCGTACCATGGTTTTTGTGTACCGTTACACCCCTAGTACAGACGAGGAAACCTACTCCACTGTATACCCAAAGGTAGGGTTCCGCATTTTATTTCCGGGCTGTACAGACTGGATTTGTTTTGTGGCCAACTAGCCAGAGCTGCTGGGAGTCCGGTATGAAGAACACCATGGATTGTGCCGAGAAAGAACTCTACTGATCGACGCTACACTGCAGAGCTAATGCAGCCAAATATTGGCAAGTTTAGGTAAATGTCTACTTATGCAGAATTAAATCATTGTGGAATTCCTTACAAAAGGCAAGAACGTGGAGTAGCGCCAAAACGAAGAAATGCCATAATATTTTATGTTACGACGGTATTTTTTAAGAGTGCTCTAGCGTTTAGTCGGCTCGCTCGTGTCACCCGTTTACATACCTGCCAGGATGGCCTGGAAGCCGCTGATGGTCTCCTTGAGGGGCACCAGCTTGCCCGCGTGGCCGGTGAAGACCTCAGCCACCTGGAAGGGCTGGGACAGGAATCGCTGGATCTTACGGGCACGAGCCACGGTCAGCTTGTCTTCCTCCGACAACTCATCCATTCCAAGGATAGCAATGATATCCTGCAGGGATTTGTAGTCCTAAAAAGGGGAAGGTTGTAGGCAGAGCAGTTAGCCTCAATATTGCATTGATTTCTGCATGAGTTGGGGACCAATTTCAAGTTGCTAAATCAATTCCACATTAAATCTTTGACAAGTGTATACATCAAGCCAATATGAGAGATAAAAAGGAATTCAGCCGAATAAAAATAAATCGTGAAATCAAACCTGGAGGATCTTCTGGACACCACGGGCGATGTCGTAGTGCTCGGAGCCGACGATGTTGGGGTCCATGATACGGGAGGTGGAATCCAGGGGGTCGACAGCGGGGTAGATACCCAGCTCAGCGATAGCACGGGACAACACAGTGGTGGCATCCAAGTGAGCGAAGGTGGTGGCAGGGGCGGGATCAGTCAAGTCATCAGCGGGCACATAGATGGCCTGATGGGAGAGAAATTAGGCTCAATCTCTGAAGTTCCAGTGCTATAATCTACTAAAACCGCCCCCGAACCCTGTTTGAGATTCGAACTCAAGTGAGGGTTTTTCGAACGAACGAAAAGAAAAATTACTATCATCAAACTAAATCCTCAAGTGATTAAATGTTTTTTTTTTATTAAATCAACTTTCCAGCCCATATTCTTTAATGAATATAATCAGTTTCTTTTAGTGTAGTCTAATCTTTATCTGCAACTGTGAAGAAAAACCCCATTGGTTTAAACAGAATTAATAAAATAAAAATAAATAAATTCGAATGCCAACGTAACGTACAAAGGTTCGAACGTTTGGGCTCAGCCCTATAATCTACTCTACATTTCTGATCCAATATTATAATTTAATTCCTATATTAATCTATTCCTGATCTACTATAGAATTGAAGAAAATAATTAAGACTTAGGACACCATGTGGTTGTTTATCCAATCACTGCCCCTAGACTCTATATACCCCCCCCCCCCCCCCCCCAAAGTATTGGCAGGCAATTCACTTTAGATACAATTAAAGTGAATGTACTTGGATTCCACTTGCAATTTTGATATTACAAAAGTATTCTATAAGCAACTTGATAATTCAAATCATAGATTCTGAAAACACACCAGGGTGTTGTAATGGGAAAATAGCCAAACTGTCTCTTGACAATGCAGCTGGTGTGTCAGCAATGATCAGTTACTACCTAACTGGGAAAACGCTCCATCCATCATCATCTGGCCATTTCCCCCATTGGCTAGAATCACTTATAAGTACTTCAGGGGAGGTACGCAAAAGGAGTTGAGAAAGACTCACTGAATTAATGGCAGTGTTTAGTGCTTTTCTAGTACCACTACTACTCAAAGCACACAGAATGGACGGCCCCAGTGGGAATCGAACGCCCAACCCTTGCGGTGTTGGTGCCGCGCCAATCGCTCTACCCGTTTAGCTACACGCGTGTGAACTACTTCCCTAGTGTCCCCCTTTGCTTACCTGCACAGAGGTGATGGAACCCTTCTTGGTGGTGGTGATCCTCTCCTGCATGGTACCCATGTCAGTGGCCAGAGTGGGCTGGTAACCCACAGCAGAGGGGATACGACCCAGCAGGGCAGACACCTGGAGGACCGGGGAGCAATCACCATTAGGTCCAGGCTTTCACTCAAGGTAATTTTCCTGTATAAGACCGGGTTTGACTCAAGGTAACTTTCCTGTATAAGACCGGGTTTGACTCAAGGTAACTTTCCTGTATAAGAACAGGCTTTCACTCAAGGTAATTTTCCTGTATAAGAAAAGGATAATATAACCAAGCAAAAACACGTCTTGCATTGGAATTAATATCTCATGAAATATTTATGCTCCTTTCACCACAAGAATATGCCACGACTATAAATAAGCCAACATAAAATATTTAAAGTTCACTAATTGCATAGCATTTCTTGAAAGGCCCAGTCCTTTCTCTGCCCTTGTCCCAGATATAACGCAGCCCTTTTGCAGGACAGAAATAGCTTTTGGGCGTTCACCGACCTCTGAGCCGGCCTGTGTGAAGCGGAAGATGTTGTCGATGAAGAGCAGCACGTCCTGACCCTCCTGGTCACGGAAGTACTCGGCCACGGACAGGCCGGTCAAAGCCACTCTGGCACGGGCGCCTGGGGGCTCGTTCATCTGACCGTACACTAGCGCCACCTAGAGGGGGGGAGCGGGGATAAGGAGGTCAGCTAAAAGATCAGGGTCAAACTGACAAGGCGCACCGGTCAAGTTCAGGCTGGCCAATATACATCCGCATTACGAAATAGAGTTTTTCTGACAAGTTTAATCGTTGTCTACTAAATAAATTAATTCTGAAATATTTTAAGTTAGTTTTAAAATAGAGACAGTTTGGTATATCACAATTTCCAATTACCATCCTGTCCAACACAGTCACAATTACAAACTACTGAATTATGCAATTTTGTCATTTTGAAAGCCTCAAAGTACATGTGTAGCTTCTTATGAAAGCCTCAAAGTACATGTGTAGCTTCTTATGAAAGCCTCAAAGTACATGTCTACCTTCTTAGGGCTGGACGGTATGGTCTAAAATGTATATCACTGTATAATTTGAAGCATAAACTGTAACGGTATATATCACGGTATATTAACTTATCTTAAAATGTCTATATAAATGCTTCTGAAGGGGTAAAACACTGATATGGCAGCTATTACAGTACTCTTGTATTACTAGGACATATTTCACATAGTACAGAGTATTTTAAGAACATTTATTGTGCAAAACTGCAATACCTTTTCTCAAGTGTCTGCAGGCACGTAACGCGTATCTTGGATCCAGTGTTACTGTTTTGACCATGTCTTTAAAGCCCTTTCTATCGGCAGTTTGAAAAGGAACCATGTCCTTACACAAGTCAACCGTGACAGCGTTTGTTATGTCGCTCCACCGCTGGCTTTTTTTGTCGTTTTACTTAAAAACGTAAATAATCAAAAATAAAATTATTCTGTTACAGCTGCTGAGCTATACTATAGCTAATTAATGTCAATCCATATCTTCCTTTTTAATGAAGGTTCAAGAATCAAATCAGGATTGTTAGCAGAGAGAGAGATGGGGGAGACAGTGAGTGAGGGAGGGAGAGAGAAAGAGGGAGGGAGGGGGCTGCTAGAGTGGAGCTAACGTTGGCTTTCTGCAGCTACATCAACAGTTAACATTACTTAAGATTTTAGCGCAAGGTGGTCATTCCAGAATGGCGAGGAGCCAAGGATGCAAAGCATGTTAGACGATTGGACCCGTCGCAGAGTTTACATTACACATAGAAACTGCGTGACTCACGAGAGAAGTTGTCACACAGCCTTCAAACGCTGGGCTGAAGAGCTAGTTCGCTTCTAGAATTGAAGGTCCGCTCTGTTCCGTGTCTATTATGGAATGACAATTGTGCATTGACACGCCCACTACGCAAAGCCTCTGTGCTCCTAAATAATTGTTCCAGTTTGCACATATCTATGTTTAGGGGCAAATGAGAGTGAAATAGTCACTGTAGAGCCCTGCCTCAGCAAGCTAACGTTAGCTCCACTTCTAGCAGCCCCCTCCCTCCACACTAGTTACGTCAATGCTACTTTAGAGTTGCTCTACCAGTCACAAGGTATAGTCAAAATCCATACCGTAGCACAAATTCATACCGTATATACCGTCCACCCCTAATGTCTACCTTCTTATGAAAGCCTCAAAGTGCATGTACCTTCTTATGAAAACCTCAAAGTGCATGTCTACCTTCTTATGAAAGCCTCAAAGTGCATGTCTACCTTCTTATGAAAGCCTCAAAGTGCATGTCTACCTTGGAGGTGTCGTCCTTCAGGTTGATTACGCCAGACTCAATCATCTCATGGTACAAGTCATTTCCCTCACGGGTTCGCTCTCCCACTCCGGCGAACACGGAGTAACCACCATGAGCCTTGGCCACGTTGTTGATCAGCTCCATGATCAACACGGTCTTTCCCACACCGGCACCGCCGAACAGACCTGTGTGGCAAACGGGATGTTAGAAGATGGCATAGTTACGGTATGAAGGGAGTGTATGCACACACACACACCATATAGACAGTTTAAGAAACACACTAACATTTTGGGAAATTAGCTTACCGTCGTCTCCAGAGAGACGATAGATAGATACCAGTTTCCTCTGTGTGTTCATTAGAAAGCCACCTGGCTGCATGTTAGCCTAGCTTAGCACAATGAATGGAAGCAGACATCACCGGTTAGCCTAGGCATTGTCCAACTAACACCTCTCCCGAAGGCTAACCAGTCATGTGCGCTTCCATTAATTGTGCTAAGCTAGGCTAACATGCAGCCAGGTAGCTTTCTAATGAACGCACAGAGGAAACTGGTATCCATCTAGTCTCTCTGGAGAAGACCGTTCTTTAATTCAGACAAAAGCATCCGCAAGGATCAAAACGTTGTTTGAAAACGTTCCTTGATCAAAATGTTTCCTACAGTAAGGAAAATTAAAGCACATAGTGGGCGGACTTAACCCCCTTCTTCAACCGACTATACCCCAGTCCAGCACATAATAGGATGAGAGCATTACTTCAGATTATAAGATGATTAGCAAAGCCATCACTGCAATCAATAGTAAAATTCCATTTGTTTAGACTATTTACAATTACACATAGTCAGAGGCTATTACAATAAGACACAATCCCTGACAATTTAAACCATCAATAAGTCCCGACAGTACAGATACATCGATGCTACAGAAAGTGCCAACAATGCTAGTCTTTATTGCGCTCTGCAGCTTCATGAAGTGTTGTTCTTCCGGTGAGAGGCAGCTGGCTATAACGTGGATGCCTTCTAGCCATTACCATCCTAATCAACTAGCACAGCTTAGCTGGTGAAACACCCTGAGACATGGTTAGTGAAATCTCAGTGCAAAGGCGCTAGTTAGTCGTCGATTAAGACTAATGGCTAGAAGGTACACCTATCAGTACCGAACCGTTCAGTACGGCTGTGTACCGAACGAATACAACGGTATGTTAACCACTAACAACCGCCCACTGGGGGCTGTTTTTTTTCACAATCTAATATAATTCTTTTTTTATCAAATAGATTATTAATTTCAATATAGAATATTTGTTGACAGACCAATTAGTTACTACACACTACGTCACCGCTGAGTGGAACATGGAAAGCCAAACTTTCCCCCACTGTACCGAAAACCCGTACTGAACCATGACATCAAAACCGAGGTACGTACCGAACCGTGGTTTTTGTGTACCGTTACACCTAGGAATGTCCGATATTATCGGCTGATAGGCATTAAAATGTGATATCGGAAAATATCGGTATCTGTTTACATTTTATTTTTTACATTTCTATAACCTTTATTTGCCCAGGCAAGCAAGTACAAATTCTGATTTTATTTATTGTCAAAAGTATGCATAATGTTGGGTTAATTCGACAACAAGAGATATGTAATGTTAATTACCTGAAATTATTCCGTTTTTTGGGGGGGAAACCCTGCATATATCGGTATCGGAAATTAAGAGTTGGACAATATCGGTAAAAAAATATCGAGCATCCCTAGTTACACCCCTAGAAGGCATGATAGCCGATTAACCTAAATGACATCACGATAGCTTTATGAAAGGCCATTTCACCAAATAAAAATAACCTGTATTACTTTGTTTTAGCGCCACAACACTTAGGGAAAGCAGATCCAGATCCTTTGATATCAAGCTATGGAAGACGTGGTTGCACCCTACATACCGATCTTTCCTCCCTTGGCGTAGGGAGCCAGCAGGTCCACCACCTTGATGCCAGTGACCAGGATCTCCTGCTCTACACTCATGTCGACGAACTCTGGGGCCTCAGCGTGGATGGGGGCAGTCCTGAGGAAAAATCATTCATGATCGATTACTTTATTTCCAAGTTGGTCTGCTTTTGTTTATTAGTTAAGCCACTTTAAAAAGGAAAAAGGAAAAATTGCAGGCGAATCCAGATGTACCAAGTAAGGTGCCCTCAGGCCCGAGTGAGTCACAAGCCCAGCCCACTGCCAGGACCGAGGTACCCCCCCGGGTGACCCAAGAAGAAGCCCAGCTAACCACGGGGTAGGTTATTTTTCATTCAGCTTTTTACTAACAAGAGTGCGTGGATAAACTATGTGATTGATTGATTGAAAACTTTATTAACAGATTGTAGAATGGGTACAATACAGTACAGCTCAATACACACAATTGTTAAGGGGATGCAGACCAGAGAAAGACTTTCGTCTTGTTTACATCAGGGTCCCCCATTTTCAATTCATCAGGACATATATGACATACATGACATACAGATAGTCAGTACTGCTACATCTATACATTTATGACATACCAGATTTGCAAATACAGTACCGTTTGTGATACAGAAGGAGTCAAGAAAAGGGAGTATATACATTTGACGTAGAAACTGTACAATGGAGGAGGTTGTGTGGGGGGGGTTGGGTACATTGGGATATTGACAACCATACTGGGTAATTTACATTGGTGGTTGGGGGGGGGGGGCCGGGGGGCACACTGTATAAACAAGTAATACTGTACATTGAGGGGGGGGGGGAGGAGACACTGTACAAACAAACAAAATTGTTTGGTGTGGCAGCTGCCCCGTCGCCCTTCTGCCTCACTCGACTGGACATTACCAGGCAACGTATTGGCCCGAATATAAGACAGTCATGACTCATTTTTGGAAAAACACTTTTTTTTTTAAAAGACAATAGTATTCAATAGTATTTTTATAAAGAGATTTTGAAAACAATGATAATGTAGGCTTGTTATTTTCAAATCCCCTTTTTTGGTAAAATTAAGTTAACACATTGAATAAAACTAGGCCGTTAACATCTTTTCTCTGACAGTTTGCATTTCTAAGGCAATATTTTTAGGCTCGCCATCTGCTTCAATAATCAGCATCTTAAAATTGACATCTCAACTCCCGTCATCTTGCCCGACTTTTGAGCCACTTTAATTAAGCTGGTCACGGTGTCTCTCCAGACGCCAGTGTATGCGCGTACGACGTGTCGTGTGCAGGATTTAGAGAGAAAGACGGTGGCTCGCTTGGGGAACACCGTGGCGCCATCTGTCGTGAATATGCGATGACATTTAAAAGTCTAGACACCGAAAATAACACGGCCCTTGTTACAGAATTTTTCTATGGGGAAAAAAAAATCGTAATATTCTGCACAATACGGTAGATAGGGCTGCAGTCAAATAGTACAATTATGCACTCACTGCTTGGTGTTGATGGGACCCCTCTCGTCGATGGGCTCCCCAATGACATTCATGATTCTGCCCAGGGTCTCAGGGCCCACTGGGATTCTGATGGGAGCACCAGTGTCCATAACAGTCTGTCCACGGACAAGACCCTCGGTACCGTCCATAGCGATGGTACGGACAGTGCTCTCCCCTGAAGATGGAAAATAAAGAGTAGAATGTGAAAAAAAAATTATGTAATTCACAACACGAGGATTAAATGGTGCCAGATGACATTTAATCCACACTGGTGCCCATTATTCAAATTAATTTACTCTGAAGAACTGTCAGTCAAAACTAAATCAATATGTGCAAAACAGTTCAGAGTCTTTGGATTATGTGGAAAAAGAATGCCCCTTTAAGGAATCACTTGAGTGACCCAAACTAGGGTAGTCAGTCACTAGTCAGTAAAGGTAGACTTTGATGAAAGATGCTCAGCTCACCAAGATGCTGGGCCACCTCCAGGACCAGCCTGTTCTCACGGCCGGTCACCTCCAGGGCGTTGAGGATGGGAGGGAGGCCCTCGTCGAACTGGACGTCGACAACGGCACCGATGACGGCCGTGATGCGCCCATGGGCGACGGCGGCCTCTGCAGCTGGTTCAGCGGCATAATTTCTGCCTGTATAAAAAATTATAAAACAATGTCTAAGTTAAAACAATGTCTTCCAAGTTAACACTGAATCCTGTTGCTCAGTCACTACCATTTTAACCTTGCTCTGCTGCTGCCAATAATTGGCCTCTGCAGCTGGTGCGGCAGCATAATCTCTGCCTGTATAAAAAAAAAATAATAAAACAATGTCTTCAAGTTAAGACTGAATCCTGTTGCCCACTACCCATTTTAACCTTGCTCTGCTGCAGCTGCCACTAATACTGGGTAATACTAAGCACTAACGTTGCCGCACTGACTGACCAGCCTGGATGTCAATGTCAAGATGTCGGGTTATTATGAAAGCAAGAAGCAACTACAGACAAAAAAGAGACTTAAGACTAAAACAATAAAGTTATTAGATACCAATCCTACCGAAAACACCAAGTACACATCGAAGAAGTACGCAATCGACAGCTGCAAGGTTAGCAAGCTAAACCCGGCCGACAATGGATGAGTGTTAGCTTACCATGCTAACTAGCAAGCACATCAATGACATAACGTTACTTGCTGCTGCCTCTAGTGTCAGTGTCAACCTGGTTTGCAGGATTTAAGTTATAATGATCGCGTTTAATGCAAATATGTGGCAAGTGTTACTTGGCACGTTTCTGTTTAATAAACCAAAATTAGATGTTCAAGTTCATTGTAACCGACGTGTTAATAACTCTGCAGCACGCCTCATGTGTCATAAGACACATAAAGGTCATCCCTGTTTGAGTCACAAAATCAGTCATAATTGAATAGTTACTTTTGTTAGCATCCATCATTAGCATCAAAAGGACACAAAGCCAGCAGTTCATGTTTGTAATTCAATCTACAGAATGGAATATTTGATATTCAGAACTCCGAGGCCCAGTGACAGCCAACGTGATGCTAAGCTAACGTTAGCTCTCCCTCCCTGCCCCTTTTCTGACATGACAAACCCCGACAGACAGGCGCTTTTCCTTCTCGTTTTACCCTCAAAATGCCCCAAATGCCCCCCGACTTACGTGACAGCACGGCTGGCGAGCCGACGAGAGCCTTGAGGGGGTGCACTCCCGGCCTCAGCGCCTGCAGAGCCCCGGTGCAGCAACGTCCCACTGCTCCCAACATGATGATGATCACAAAATGGCTGAAGGTGGAAGGAGACGCGGAACCCGGGGCTTTATATAAAGAACGACCGGCGAGACCGACTGCGCATGCGCCGTGGGCGACGTCACGGACTAGACAGCGTGCGCCGCCATAGATATATGTGCGCCGCGACGTCAAGGACTAGACTGAGCATGCGCGGGAGAGCTACTTCCACCAGTTGACATTCTGCCCTCTACTACTTCAGCTGGTGGTAGCATTTTGTCAACACACAATGTGTGAATGCAAAAAAGGCCAAGGGATATATAATACTAGCCAGGTTCAATCTCAGATGTTATACTTGGCTTTTTTTAAGGCAATGCTTTTAATCACTATGGATTGAAAATGGGGGACCCTGATGTAAACAAGACAAAATTCTTTCTCTGGTCTGCATCCCCTTATTGTGTGTATTGAGCCGTACTGTATTGTACCCATTCTGCAATCTGTTAAATAACGTTTTCATTAATTCATTCCCTCATGTTGTGTTAGGAATGGGCACCACTGACCGTTGTTAGCGGGTCAATGTTGACCCGGGGTCTAACTCAGTCCTGACCACTAAAAAGAAAGGAGTATCACTCAATATAGTTAATACTACATCCTAACTAACATTATATGCATTCATAACCATATAATCCCATTGTAATTTGATTTTATGGCCCCCGAGACACATCATGTCCCTTATTTTTAAGATGAAAATGAGGTTGTTCAAATACTAAATGTGAAACCCATAGATAATAATGTTTTCTGACTATAATAGAACAATATTAGAATATAACTACTGAAAAAAAGTTTAGTATATTTATTATTATTTTATTTATTTATATTTAGTATTTTTATAGTATAGGTTTACCTTGCCGGGTCAAGAAGACCCTAACACCACAGTCATACCTTTTTTTCTGCAGATACCTTCAGAATTTTCAAAATGGTGAAACATACTTTTGCTGTGCTTATATATATGTGTTGTGGAGGATATCATAAAGCCTTGTTCTAACTTCTAATAAAATCAACTACATGGTAGTTATTGTATATTATAACCTTGAAACGGGTGGCTGGAGACCCTAACACCACATAAGGGTTAAGGCAATGCTTTTAATCACCAGACAAAGTGGGGGAGGATTGAGATCCCCAAAGTGCAGAAGGCCCCAACAGGTGTGTGGAGTAGCATAGGGCTTTCTATCCAGACCCTTCCAGTGGTGGTGGTGGTGGGGGCTCCAGAATTCCCTGCAGCTAGGCTATATTGTCAGAGAAATAACTTGGCAAATGTTGCCCTGATCAGCTACAGTGAGTCGTCCTCAATACTCAATAGATTGGCAACAGTTAGCATAAGATTTGAGAGTTGAGAATGTTGATTGATTGATTGATTTTATTTGACAATATATAAATAACATGTGACACAGAAGCACAGTCTGGAATACTGCCAAGGATAGACACAAAAAAAGCTCAGAGCTTATTTCCATTGTGGTCCTTGTAGGGGGGGACGGGGGACGAAGTGTTCAGACATGCACCATACAGACATCGTAAAGACGCATGACATCACATCACATAGACATAACATAGACACATAAAAACATGTAAAAGTGCTGTGATATCATCATGTTAACCTATACAGTTGCACAGGTAAGATGTGACATCACTTTAACCTATACAGTTGCACAGGTAAGATCATGATGTGACATTACTTTAACCTATAGCCTACAGTTGCACAGGTAAGATGTGACATTACTTTAACCCAGTGGTTCTCAAACTGTGGTACGCGTACCACTAGTGGTACTTGGTGGTACTGCTGGTGGTACTTGAAAACATTTACAAAAAAGCAAAGACATTTTTAATTTTTTTTTGCAGTCAGGCCACTGAACTTAGAAGCAGGCCAGGCCAGTGTTTCTGATTGCGGCTGCGCGATAGTTAGATAACCTAAGTTGGGAACAACCAGGAGATCACTGTGGCAGAGCATAATGCAGTCTAAACAGTCATAAATCTTTAATTCAACTTCAGCCCTGATCATAACAATTTTTCTTTGTAATGTCAGATAAAAAATGAAATACTCCCACTTTTCTGAAAAGAGTTGGTGTTAAATCTGACATTACAAAAAATCCATAAAAATCTGTGTTGCTGCTAATCATTGACACATGCCTAGTCTGTAATAATCTCCCCCAGAAAAATGTACTTTGCATTTGATATATTGAAAATATTTTACTTTTTGTGTGTTTCTTTTTACAATAATTTGTGATGCCATCACACAAACTGGCATTTAAAGGGTAAACATTCAAAAATGTATTGAATATGTGTTTTCTTTTATTTTTTACAATAATTTGTGATGCCCATCACAAACACTGGCATTTAAAGGGTAAAAATTCAAAAATGCCTGCACCAGAATGCAGGAAATTAAGTTTTTGTAACAAAATAATTGTGTGTGTGTGTGTGTGTGTGTGTGTGTGTGTGTGTGTGTGTGTGTGTGTGTGTGTGTGTGTGTGTGTGTGTGTGTGTGTGTGTGTGTGTGTGTGTGTGTGTGTGTGTGTGTGTGTGTGTGTGTGTGTGTGTGTGTGTGTGTGTGTGTGTGTGTGTGTGTGTGTGTGTGTGTATGTGTGTGTGTGTGTGTGTGTGTGTGAGAGAGAATGACGGACAATTGCTTGCTGTGTGAGAGAGAGAGAGAGATAATTAAGTACATTTGCTGAAATACAGTTGTTCTTCATTTTCTCACTTGCTATGTAAGAATGTTAGTTATTATGTTCTCAATGCCCCTTGCATTGTATGAGTTGTCTGGAAGCGTTTGCTAGTTCTAGTGCTATCCCTTTGTACATTGTGGCTGTGTCTGACAAAAGTTAACAATAAATAATGGGAATACATTTGCCTCCTGCGTGAACTGTGCATAGCTGAATAGACTGTATTTTAACGCCGGTTATATGGTGGTACTTGGAGAGCCAGCTACGTTCTCAGGTGGTACTTGGTGTAACAAGTTTGAGAACCAACCTATACCGTTGCACAGGTAAGATGTGACATTACTTTAACCTATACAGTTGCACAGGTAAGATGTGACATTACTTTAACCTATACCGTTGCACAGGTAAGATGTGACATTACTTTAACCTAAACAAGTTGCACAGGTAAGATGTGACATGACTTTAACCTATATAGTTGTACAGGTAAGATGTGACATTACTTTAACCTATACCGTTGCACAGGTAAGATGTAAGTAAGTAAGTAAGTAAGTAAGTAAGTATTTATAAAGCACCTTTCATACATGTCATGTAGCTCAAAGTGCTGTACACAATTATAGGCATATATAACGATAAAAGCAATAAAGTCATAGTGATCAGTTAAGATCAAAAACACGCCTTCAGCTCAGAAGCTGAGGCGTGTCAAAAACTTTTGAAAAACTGGAGGCGTGTCTCCTATTGTACCCATTCCTTCATCTAAAAAGTTTGAAAGTTTGGGAGGTCCGCAAAAACACGCCTTCAGCTCAGAAGCTGAGGTGTGTCAAAAACGTTTGAAAAACTGGAGGCGTGTCTCCTATTGTACCCATTCCTTCATCTAAAAAGTTTGAAAGTTTGGGAGGTCCGCAAAAACACGCCTTCAGCTCAGAGGCTGAGGCGTGTCAAAACTTTTGAAAAACTGGAGGCGTGTCTCCTGTGTACCCGTTCCTTCATCTAAAAAGTTGGGTCCACAAGGCTTATCCTAGCCTCATGGATCCATCAGGTTTTTCCAAGCCATAACTATTTGTAAGCTAGACTGTATAGGTACGTTTTTAATTTTCCTTTAAAAATGTGTATAGAGCTGGCGTTTCTGATGTGTGTTGGTAGTGTGTTCCATAGTTTTGGGGCATAGTTGGCAAATGCCATACTTCCTATCCTTTTTTGGTTTCTGGGCGTGTCTAGTAAACCTGTGGTGGATGACCGTAGCGTTCTTGAGGGCAGATAACTAACTAGGGAATTTGCTATGTATTTTGGGCCTTGCTCATTAAGAGCTTTATATGTTAGGAAAAGGACCTTAAAATCAATTCTATGAGTTATTGGAAGCCAGTGCAGAGTGGCCAGGACTGGAGTGATATGTTCTCTTCTCCTTGTATGAGTTAGTAATCGAGCTGCAGAGTTTTGGATAAGCTGAAGCTTCCCAATGGTTGCTTTGGGAAGACCAGTGAACAGTGCATTACAATAGTCAAGCCGACTTGATACAAAAGCATGAATAAGTTTCTCTGCATCCTTTTTATTTACGAAAGGTCTTACTTTCGCTATGTTTCTTAGGTGGAAGAATGACGTTTTCATGGCCTTATTTATATGAGACTTAAAGGTCAGGTCTGAGTCCAAGATGACACCTAGGCTTGTAACCTCAGTCTTTACATAGGATGACAGACTCCCCAGGTTTTTACAAAGCACTTCCCTTTTCGCTTTTGGGCCGATCAATAGGATTTCGGTCTTGCTTTCGTTTAATTTTAGGAAGTTATTGTTCATCCACTTGTTTATTGCTAACAGACAATTTGTAATGGACTGTATGGCTGTAGTGTTATTTGGTTCTGCGGAGATATATAGTTGTGTATCATCAGCATAACTATGGAAGCATACATTGTGGTCTCGAATGATGTCCCCGAGGGGCAGCATATATAGTGAGAAGAGTAATGGACCAAGGCAGCTTCCTTGTGCGACTCCAAAATTGCTGTTATGTTCCTCGGATACATTGTCTCCAAGCTTAACATAGAACCTTCTCCCCTTAATGTATGTTATGAGCCAATTTAGTACATGATCGGAAAAGCCAACCAGTCTTTCTAGACGACTGATCAAGATATTATGGTCAATCGTATCGAACGCTGCACTAAGGTCCAATAGGACAAGAATTGAGACTTTGCCAGCATCGGTGTTTAGCCTGAGGTCGCTAACTATTTTGGTAAGGGCAGTTTCAGTGCTGTGATTTGTTCTGAAACCTGATGTGACATTACTTTAACCTAAACAAGTTGCACAGGTAAGATGTGACATTACTTTAACCTAAACAAGTTGCACAGGTAAGATGTGACATCACTTTAACCTAAACAAGTTGCACAGGTAAGATGTGACATCACTTTAACCTAAATAGTTGTACAGGTAAGATGTGACATTACTTTAACCTAAACAAGTTGCACAGGTAAGATGTGACATCACTTTAACCTAAATAGTTGCACAGGTAAGATGTGACATTACTTTAACCTAAATAGTTGTACAGGTAAGATGTGACATTACTTTAACCTATATAGTTGTACAGGTAAGATGTCATTTTTATAAACGAGTAAAAAAACCACTGAGCTAGCCTTGGCTAAAATGGCTGCTTCCGCATTTTACAGTAGGAGCGCTGTGATTGCTGGCTGCTTTGTCACGTGCCTGGTGCACCCAGCAATCACAGGCTTGCATCGCAGTCACGGAAGGGGCTAGCTATAGTGTGCACCTGTGGCCTAGATACCAGTTTCCTCTCTGTACGTTCAGTAGAAAGCTATCTGGCTGCACGTTAGCCTAGCTTACCACTTCCATTCATTGTGCTAAGCTAGGCTAACGTGCAGCCAAATAGCGTTCTACTGAACGCACAGAGAAAAAACTGGTATCTATCTTCTTGTCTCTCTGGAGCAGTGATGCTACAGATTACTTGTAAAAGTAATCTGATTACTCCTTTAAAAAGTAATCTAGTTACTTTACTGATTACTCGATTATCGTAACTTAGTTACTTTGAAAGTAACTAGGTTACTAAGTCGTCGCCGTCCCCCCTGCTGCTGCCACAACATAGGAATGACAACAGTTATATATTTTTTTAAATAATGCTTTATCGAAAGTGCATAATGTCATAAATCATGATTGGCTGCTCAGACAGGTCATCATGAGACGTCATCAGCCATCAGGCCATATAAGGTCACAGCTGTTCACTGCTCAGGCGGCACTCCATCCATTCTGAGACAACGGACTCAGTGCGTACTCCGCAAGTCGCGCGTAACAGGAATCACTCTCTCTCTCAAGTAGCCAAATTACACTATAAAACAAACTGGATAGTTGATTTAACTTCATGCTGAAGCCATTCTAAAATCAGCTAGCGTAAACATGTGTGTGTGGCTGTGTGCGTGCTGCGCGAGCTCACTCCCATCTCAGGTCTGGGTTCTGGAGAGGTAGCTGACTGTACCCCTGGCTCTCTTATCAGCATTATGAGATAGTAACTAAATAGTAACTCACAGCCACTTGGAAAAGTAACTGTAATCAGATTACTGGCTTGTAAAAAGTAACAAGTTAGATGACTATTTACTGAAAAAAGTAATCAGATTAGAGTAACTAGTTACTTAGTAACTAGTTACTGGCATCACTGCTCTGGAGAAGACGATAAGCAAATTTTCCAAAATGTTGTTGGCGTGTTCCTTTAATACTTATTAGGCAGATAGCTGGTAGACTACAGTATGGTCCAACCCTCCTCATCATCAGCTAGCTACTCTTTAGCGCTCTAATGATTCAGTGCAACAACAGCTGTATTCAGGCAAAGCTTGTATGCAGTTAGCCAACATTATTATTTGTATTATTATTAAAGGTGCTCTATAACATTCAGCCGCTAGATGTCGCACTTGGTTGAGCACCAGCATTGGGGACCCTGATGGAAACAAGACAAACGTCTTTTTCTGGTCTGCATCCCCTTAACAATTGTATGTATTGAGCCGTACTGTATTGTACACATTCTGCAATCTGTTAAATAAAGTTTTCATTCATTCATTCATTCATTCATTCATTCATTCATTCATTCATTCATTCATTCATTCATTCATCATTCATTCATTCATTCATTCATTCATTCATTCATCCAATGCATTCCACATAGACCTGTTCGCTGTTTACAAACATACTGTGTTCGAGCCAATCAGCAATACCAACTGAGTCACGTGACTAAGTTGCCCACTACCTGCGAGAGCTGCTGGCTAAAAAAAGTACAACAGGGCTCTATGGAGAAACCATGACACTGACTAAAAGTTGTTTCAAACGAAAATGGCTGGATGTAATTTTGCCAAATCAGCATGGCCGTGAGTGTGAGTCTTTCAACTTTTACATATCTAGCTTTGGCATGGATTGATTGTTTAGATAGCTAGCATGGCTAACCAATGCAAATATATTGTAGTCTGCGCCGTTGTTCTGACCAGGATTACGTTCCTTTCTACCCCCGTGATGCGCGCGCACACTGAGTCTGAAGTATACAGCGAACAGGTCTATGGGGGAAATTGGAAGTATGGACGGGATTCATGCACACAACGTAAACAACCATATTCATTTTGGACCTGCCAAATTTTTTTAAGTGGAAATTCTAAAAAGCAATACTTTTATTCTGCACCTTTCTAAAAGAATGATGAAAGTGTCCGGTGGGTTTATGAATCTATCAATAATTTTGTCTGGTGGATAAGATTTTTAGTTTTCTGTCCTGCATATGGGTGTATTTTGTATAAGCACACGTTAAGTTCAACACCAGTTCAATCATGCAATTTGATATCCACATTCCAATTGATACAAACCTAACCTGACTCATTTTCTTTGGCCAAAGTGTCCCTGAGCAAGGTCGCAATGATGTTAGCTGAAATAAAACCTGAGAAAGCAACTGGACTGGACAATATTCCAGCCAGATATGTATTTTTTACCTATCTATTGAACAGGCAATGTGAGGATTCGCCTGTTCCCTGAACTTTTCCCTGTCTACTCTCCCTCACCAGCCCCCACCCTTGCAATGATTTACTCTCCTCTACTCTTCACCAGCCCCCACCCTTGGACTACCTTCACGCAGATGTCATAGTTTATGATTAGCACCCCAGAGGGCATTATATACCTGGACCTCCCTTCCAGTCCTGGTCGGGTCGTTCTGTATCTGTGTTCTGGACTCTGTATCTGTGTTCATGGAGTTCTGTACGTTACCATTCTGTACGTCACCATCACCTGCCGCGTCTCCGGCGTGAGACGACGGCCCAGCCATCACCACCTGTCGCCGTTTGCCTGGAGTGGGACGCCGTCTTCGCTCTCTAATTCTCTACGGGAGGTTTTCCAGTGTTCCCACTCCAGACGTCAAGGCGGCTCGCCATCGCTCCCGATTCCACGGGAGGAAGGCGTCTCTTCGTGATCCTCGTTCCTGGGGTGAGGCTCGTTGTCGCTCCCTAGTATTGCACGGGAGGATGGCGTGTTCTCGCCCCGGTCCCCTGGGACCCCCTGTGTTCTGCGCTGCCCGTCTGCAGCATCCGAGGAGGAGGATCTCCGTGCCCGGCCCCCGCTGTCGGGCCCCTGTCCCCGTGCCAGGCCCCGCTGTCGGGCCCCTGTCCCCGTGCCAGGCCCCCGCTGTCGGGCCCCTGTCCCCGTGCCAGGCCCCGCTGTCGGGCCCCTGTCCCCGTGCCAGGCCCCCGCTGTCGGGCCCCGGTCCCCGTGCCAGGCCCCCACCGTCGGGCCCCTGTCCCCGTGCCAGGCCTCCGCCGTCGGGCCCCTGTTCCCGTGCCAGGCCTCCGCCGTCGGGCCCCTGTCCCCGTGCCAGGCCTCCGCCGTCGGGCCCCTGTTCCCCTGCCAGGCCTCCGCCGTCGGGCCCCTGTTCCCGTGCCAGGCCTCCGCCGTCGGAACCCTGTCCTCATCCCTGTAAGCATCTCTGGCCCTCGCCCTGTCCAAGGCCTTAACCCTGTTCTCTGTCCCTGTCTCCAGCCCGCCTCTCCGGGCCTCTGTCCCTGTCCCCCTCTCCAGTGCCCCTGGTCCTGGCCCTGACACTTAGCCCTGGTCCTTAGCCCTGGCCCTTAGCCTTAGTCCCTTAGCCTGTTCGCCTCTTAAAGGCACAGTGCCGCAATTTCCATATTTCCTTGACTCTAGTGTTTTTGTGTTTTCCCTTAAAGGGACTGTGCCGCCTTTGTTCTATAATAAAGATTTGCCCTGTTTTGGCTTACTCTCATACCTGTCTTGTGTTGTGCGATTGGGGTCGGTTACAAACCATAACAGGCAAGGGTGCCTAAACTAACTAGAGTTATTAAACTTTCTAAGAAGGGGAGCAATGTTGCTCAAGGAAATTATAGACCAGTGTCCATGGGGTTATATTAATGGTTCTTGAAAGAGAACAGATAGAGGAATACATCTTTAAGAATAATATTTTGTATGATTTGCAATCAGGTTTTAGAGCATCCCATTCTATAGACACATGTCTGCAGTGCTATACCTCACTGATTATATTAAAAAGGGAATTGACAATGGTACACTTTGTGGTATATGGTTCTGCTCAATCTACAAAAAGCATTCGATATGGTCGGTCATCAGATTTGATTGTATAAATTGAAAGCATTTGGTTTTAGTAGCTCGGCCGGTGATTGGGTCAGAGCATATCTGTCGGAACGATACCAGAAGGTTGATGTCAATGGGACACTATCAGGAGAGAGACTCAACAGCTCCGGAGTCCCTCAAGGTAGTGTCTTAGGGCCTCTTTTATTTTTACTTTATGTTAACGATATGAGGGCTGCATGTTCCTGCCCTCTCTTTCTGTATGCCGACGACTCTGCTCTTGTTGTGTCACATAAGGACAAGAGCATGGTTGAGAGCTGCCTGGGTGCAGAGTTAGAGAGTGTGAGCAAATGGCTCTCCGATAATAGGCTTTCTCTTAGAGCCATATGGAATCCGCGATCACGGAATCGCGGACGGAATCGCGGAATTGAGCAATAAAAATGGAATCAACTATAATTTTTTTTTTTTTTTTTTTTTTTTTTTTACTTTTTTTTTTTTTTTATGTTGTGGGACTTGTACAGCACTTTGTTCAACTTTGTCAGTGCTGTACAGTTTAAACCTTTTTAAATCTTAGACAAACAAAACACTGCTTTCATGAAATATTGTAAGTCGTCATTTGAGGCTTTATAAAAGCAGCACAATGAACACAAATCTGTCAGTGCCGAGTCCGACCTCATCTTAAATAACAAACAGCATTGCTTGTTGTAGTTAACAAACAGAGGCAGAGTTGATTTTGCAAAAATATATAGAATTTTTTTTTTTTAATAATCGAATTTTATTTTCATATAATCCCATGCCCATCGAACGAAGCTTCGAAGCTTCGAAGTATTTAAGACAGCCCTATTAAATGGACTGTTATATCTTATTAAATTGTGGACATTTATTCATTCCCACTTATTAGACACTATTTCTGATGGTAAAATGAGCGTACAAAGCAAAATACAGAATTCTGAAATATTAAAACGGAAAAAACTGAATTTGGAAAAAAATAAAATGGAAGTTGGAAAAAAATAAAACGGATTTCATATGGCTCTACTTTCTCTTCATCTCGGTAAGACGGGGTCTATTCTCTTAAATTGGGATCAAAGTGAAATTGGGCAGATCACCTGGCTTCAATGTTATGGCTGGTAACACGGTAGTGGCAACTAAAAACGGTGTCACTTATTTGGGGTGTGTAATGGATCAGTCTCTCACGGGGGAGAAGATGGGGTTAAAAGTTATAGCCAAATTTCTGGCCAGACATTTTTAGATATTAAAACCTTGAAATTGCTGGCTATGGCACTAATTCAACGCCACTATGACTATGCAAGTACAGCGTGGTACACCAGTACCCCTAAGTACACCAAAACAAAACTACAGACATCCCAGAATAAATTGATTAGGACTGTTTTGAATTTATATTCCCGTACCCATGTTGGCCGCTCCCAGTTCATAGAACTAAATTGGTTGTCAGTTGAAGACAGAATGAATCATTTGAGTATTACCCCTAAAATAATGAACAGTTCCGTTCAAAAGTATTTAAAAGATTATTTTAAACTCGTCAGAGAGACTCATGGCTATGCCACCAGAGCAGAACGGATATTGTCCCCTGTAGTATTAAGAGTGAGGCTGGGAAAAATACCTTTCAGTATTATTCAGCAGCTATACAATGGAACCAGCTACCATCTCAGATAAAATAAATTGTCACGATTAGGCATTTTAAAAGAGCAGTGAAGGGATGGTTGCCTAGCCGCCCGACAATTTTAAACTAAAGCAGTTTATTTTGTATATGTGTTGTTTTATATTGTAGTGTAAGAGTTGTATGTTATCTTAAGTGTTTATTGGAATGAAATTTAGTTTTAAAAAGGGGACGTGCATTGCTATTCCTTGCACTATTTGGGCAACTTTACACAATTCCTGTGAGTCTATGGAAGACATCTGTAAGGTTTTTTAAAGCATAATTTTTCAGCCTCAGGATTTCAGGCTGTTATTGGATGGGCTCCGCCCATAAGCGCTTTGACAGTCACACACACAGCGTGATACATACGAGAGAGAGCGAGAGAGAAAGAACGAGCAAGCGAGAGAGAGAGCGAGAGAGAGAGGAGAGATGCGTCCCCGACACACACGCAGTCAAGTTTGTGTGTAAATGCTTCGACAAGGGAGAGAGATGGCACACACACATTTTTACACACACTTCTGCCCGGTCCCGCCGGTCCCTCTCTCTCTCTCCCTCTCTATCTCTCTCTCTCCCTCTCTCTCGCTTGCTCGTTCTCTGCCTCTCTGTCAAAACGCGCTTGAGGAAGTGTCGGGTTACACTATGCGCTACAACAGGCACGTGCACACATAGAGGCCAAGGGGTGCCTGAGCACCTGCCTTTTTGAGCCTCATCAAAAAAGTGCCCTTTTTGGATTTTTTTATTTTTT
Organism: Notolepis coatsorum; assembly: GCF_963971535.1. Lineage (NCBI taxonomy): Eukaryota > Metazoa > Chordata > Actinopteri > Aulopiformes > Paralepididae > Notolepis > Notolepis coatsorum. The sequence goes on along the minus strand of NC_140165.1, from coordinate 8,677,572 downwards.
TATTTTTTTTTACCACTAAGCATATAGACTGCCCTTCCAACTGAAAAATGTCAGGATAGAATCAAAATATTAGGTAAAGAGAGAGAGATGCCCCATATTCCATTGCAGTTTGCACGGCCTCCTCAGCGTGCCTCTCCGCGGACCTATATATTTTATGCATAGCGTGGGTGGTGATGATGATGATGATGATAGAAACTGCTGTTGAATGCTGGTATTACACTCATTGAGGGACACGAAGAAGTCAAGTCCGATGGGATTTGGGAATCTCAAATACAAATCGGAATTGGAATAAAAAATGCATTTATATTAAACAATACAGAATATACAGCACTTCTTGGGGTCTGTAGGGTAAGCACTTATTCCCTCCCCCCTGAACATTTATGGAGATGTATGGGCCTTTTAAGTCAGTGATAAAAGTGTCTTTCAAGGATAAGTGAGCTCCTGCACTGATTATTATTAATATTCAATATTTGATCACCAAAACCCCCCAAAAAGCATAAAAAGGGGGCCCCCGCCCGAAAAGGGCCCTTAAAAATTGTGCTCGCACGCTACGCGCGCTCGGTTAATATATACACACAGGTGTAGTGCCCTTTTCAGCCTTTGAGCACCTGCCCCTCTAAAGTCCTGTGCACGTCCCTGCCGTCGGGAACCGCATCCTAGGGCGTGTAACCACCCCAGGCCCGTGCGGGACGCCCCTGAAGAGGCAGCGAACGCCGGGTCAGACGCGGAGTCGACCCCCTCAGGAGAGGATGGGGAAGACGGCGGAGATTGAGTCGAAGAGGAGGCTGCTGGCGGTCCACCGATGGCCCTGGAGGGCGAGGCCGTGGTCCATGACCCGCCCACGGACACGGAAGAATCCGACACGGAGTCGGAGGTGGGGGAAGTGGAATCTCCCCGGGTGGAACCCACCCGGCCACAGAGGAGCACCAGAGGTCGGCTACCCGCCCGGTATCGCCAGGACTACGTGCTCAAGGGTGTGTTTGTCGAACAGTGTGTCCAACTCATGAAGGAGTGTGTGAGACTGTTAGCATAGTGTGTGATTGTTGATCTATGCGTGAAACTGTTGGTCTCAGGACCGTTTTCATGCATGTGTTGGTTGGTGTTTGGTGGTGTTAACTTGCAGAGGACTTAGCAAGTTCAAAGTGGGGGGAAATGTAGCAACCTGGAAAATATGCCTATTGTCCAGATGTGCTGACTTGCCTTTTTATCTCCTCTGATACACCAAGACATTCTAATTAGTATCCGCTAATATTCTCTCGAACAATGATGCTCGCCCCTCCTTGTTCTACTCACTGGAATATGGATTATGAACAGGATTACTGGACCCTACTATATCAGCCTCTTCCTTGTGACTAGTTGGCGGCACCAGCAGGGGGCGGTGGCAGGCAGAGAGCGTACGAGAGAGACGGAGAAGGAAGTGGGCGGAAGTGCGAGGAAGCAGCCTCTTCGACATTGGACTTGGATCGGTTCGGTCGTGTCTGGAAGAGCCCCGTATTGAACTTGAGTATATTACGGGTTATCCTATGAATGTACTCGTAGTGGAGCCTTGCATGTTTCTCCCCTGAATATCCCTAGTGATATACCACGAGTTATCCTAGAACAAGAACGGTATAGCCGAGTTGGGCTTAAGTTAAAGTTATTCCCTCCAGCGAGGTGTCCCGCCAGCATGGCATGAAGAGGACCGGTGTTTTAGAAACACCCTGCGTTATCATATATCCCGTTTAGCAGAAGGGCTGTTTGAGACCCAGAGTTTAGCTGCAGTGTGAGTGAAGGCAAGCTAGATCCGCGTGTCGACCCAGCACCAGCTCTACAACCCGTCCGCTCCAGCTGTCGGCAACCAGACCTGCACCCGGCTGCCTTCGGAGACCGACAGAGGTCGCTACCACCCAGCACACGCTCTCAGCCCAACACTGCCCTCTGCTCCAACCCCGACGAGAGCGTTCTAAGCCATCTTGCCTTCAGAACGACGGTGGTGCGGCGAGGCCGCCATTTTGGATGAGTACAAATGAGCATATATGCTCCGGGGCTATTACACCGTACCCAGTGTGGTGCAGCCTGCGGGCGAAGTTAACGTTGCTACTACAGTTCATAAGGGGAACCCCAAACAATATATGCCGGCATTAAGATAGGACTTTTGTAAGGTATTTGTGGGCCCACCCTTTTGATTTATTTTCATTTTCTTTGAGTGTGATAATGTGTGTGTGTTTAATAATTTTTTCCCATCCAAATGAACCCTTTCCCTGTGGGGAAGTTACAGACCGGGTGCATTATAGATCAAGCCTTTTGGAGGTATTATTCTTGCCTTATAATTAAAGCCTGACCGAGGTATTATACAGGGCGACCCAGACGTGGGTGAGGAGTCAAACACCTTGCAGTATATTACCCCTGATACTAACCCAGAGGTGGGTGTATAAAATACGGGTTTAGGAGGTGTTGATTCACAAACGGAATTATAGTGGGACTTCGGTCTATGTAGTCATTATCATTAAATCATTGTAACTGACCAGTATAATAACAGTAAAGAATTGGATGGGGATTCTGTGTGTGTGTCCATTCATGAGCCGTATTAACCCTTTTGGTGTGGGTAACATACAGTACATACTATTAATCCTTTCCTATTCAACCTTCCCTTTCCCACTGTAAGGTTTCTAGTGTCAACGAGGGAGGGTACTGCTTGCGGGGGGAACCAAGTTATTTATTTACAATTCAGTCACTAGGTGTGGGAGGGTGCTAGAGGAGTAATTGGGGGAAGTGAGAGCGTGTTGGGGAGTACTGCTGACCGCCCTGAAAGAGAGAGGAAGACCAGAGTACCGGACCAGGTTCGTAAATCCCAGGCCCCATCCACTCCCACTGCCAGCCTCCAGTTGACGCTCCCGACCCAAAGACGGAGGTGCAGCTAGCCAGAGTTCTACTGTGTCTCGCTACCCAGTGACTGTGCATACCCGTTCCCACGAAGCAGGGATAATCCACCCTGCTACATTAACAACAAGGTAGAGTTGCGATATCTCTCTCTCTCTCTCTCTCTCTCTCTCTCTCTCTCTCTCTCTCTCTCTCTCTCTCTCTCTCTCTCTCTCTCTCTCTCTCTCTCTCTCTCTCTCTCTCTCTCTCTCTCTCTCTCTCTCTCTCTCTCTCACTCTCTCTCTGATTGTGTAGGGCATATTGGCTGCATTTGACTGACTGTGATCATATATTGATTGATGGCAATGGTGATAGTTGTACCTAATTAAATATTCGCCAATGCGTGGTACATGTTTGCAAAATGTTTGGTATAGCGCCCCCCATGGAGAAGAATGTACGGGCCGCCACTGGGTCTTTGGCATGGCGTTGACATTGGTGCTGAGATACAGATCCTTTCTTGTGATGAGGACGTTCTTCACAATCATCGTTTGTTCTTCACAATCAACTGTTGTTTACAGTTCTCATATCTAACTCTAGTTCTCCACATATTTATTGTCTCATTGTGTGAAATATCATATAAGATATGCTCCAATCATGTTTCTTTTATTTGTATTCAATTACTCATTCATGAAAACCTAGGTACAGGCACCAACATCACCATTCTAGGTTCAATAAAATAAAAGTTATGAAGCGTAATTCGAAATAAATACAGAAATTGCAGCCATCTTTGATTTTTGCCATACCAGAATATTCAAAACATCAATATTTTAACTCCAGTTGATTCCTCACACAGTATTAACTTAAAATAGCAATACAAAATTATATTACACAGCAATTGTGTGAACATTAAGACGTTTTTAAAGAATTCATGATGTGTCATTTATTTCGCAGTAGCACAAGTGACAGCTGTCAGAACTATGCCGGGCTAGCTTCTGACAGCTCGTAGTAATCAAACATTTATCAATGAAACCCCACACAGGGCGTCTCCTCTCAGCCCAACCCCAAAACCAACCTCCTTAAAGTGACAGTGCCCCATCAACACATGAAAACAATACCATGGGGAATTATTAGGGATGTCCGATATTATTGGCCGACCGATATTATCGGCCGATATCGGCAGTAAAATGTGATATCGGAAAATATCGGTATCGGTTTAAAAACAAAAAAAAAACAATAACAATATTTGTTATATATATATCCAGTGAAATTATTAGTTACCTGAAATTATTCCGTTTTTTGGACGGGGAAACCCTGCATATATCGGTATCGGTTGATATCGGTTGATATCGGTATCGGAAATTAAGAGTTGGACAATATCGGAATATCGGTATCGGTAAAAAAGCCAATATCGAGCATCCCTAGGAATTATGTCTCTATAGCAGTGGTTCCCAACCTTTTTTGAGTACTGTACCACCAAAGCATTTCAAGCCAACCAAAAGTACCACCTACTACGCGATCAATCGTGGTGATGCCCAGGATGTATAATTAATAAATGAATAGTCTCGTGGCAGACGGGCTGTGTGTGTGTGTGTGTGTGTGTGTGTGTGTGTGTGTGTGTGTGTGTGTGTGTGTGTGTGTGTGTGTGTGTGTGTGTGTGAGACCTGGATAAAGTCACATGGTCACACAGGTTGGCAGTTTATTGAAGTAAAGCTTTAGTTCTGAGACACCATTCACCATAGATAGCCACCAGCCACCATGACAGCACAGAGCAGTTTATAGTCAAATCGGCACGGCGGCCGATACGTGGCACAGCGGCCCTACATTAAAATTGACATGGCGGCCCATCCTGTGTGTGTGTGTGTGTGTGTGTGTGTGTGTGTGTGTGTGTGTGTGTGTGTGTGTGTGTGTGTGTGTGTGTGTGTGTGTGTGTGTGTGTGTGTGTGTGTGTGTGTGTGTGTGTAGCTAAGGTGAAACCTGGGAGTGGAAGAAGGAGAGAAGTGATGAGGAGAGATAGAGAAGAGGAGATTTTTGTCTGTGTGACCCAATGCAACAATTAATGTGACACTTAAATCATATATTCAATCATAACTAATCATATAAATTATAATAGCCATTGTTTAAAGACTAAAAAAAGGTTAGTAACCTACCAATTAATGTGACACTTGAGCCTGTCATACAAGCTAAGAACAGTTGTGTCTGACTCTTTACCTTGAAGAGAGAGATTCAGCTGGTTGAGTTTGCTGAAAATATCAGAGGGCTACCCAGTCTGCGTCGTCGAACATCGCCACAAGGGGGTGTGTGTGCTCAGACAGAAATGCCCTCACTTCATTGCGCAGCTCAAACAGCCGCTGTAACGTCTTCCCTCGGGATAACCACCGGACGTCGGTGTGAAGCAGGAGCTGTTTATGTTCTGACCTACCGTCTTCACAAAGTGACTGAAACAGTCTATGATTCAAAGGCCTGGACTGTATGAAGTTGATCACTTTTACGGCATCATTCAAAACATCATTTAACTCTGGACTCATTCTACGTCAGGGTCAGGGACGTGCACAGGACTTTAGAGGGGCAGGTGCTCAAAGGCTGAAAAGGGCACTACACTTGTGTGTATATATTAACCGAGCGCGCGTAGCGCGCGAGCACAATTTTTAAGGGCCCTTTTCGGGCGGGGGCCCCCTTTTTATGCTTTTTGGGGGGTTTTGGTGATCAAATATTGAATATTAATAATAATCAGTGCAGGATATCACTTATCCTTGAAAGACACTTTTATCACTGACTTAAAAGGCCCATACATCTCCATAAATGTTCAGGGGGGAGGGAATAAGTGCTTACCCTACAGACCCCAAGAAGTGCTGTATATTCTGTATTGTTTAATATAAATGCATTTTTTATACCTAATATTTTGATTCTATCCTGACATTTTTCAGTTGGAAGGGCAGTCTATATGCTTAATGGTAAAAAAAAACAAAAAAAACAAAAAAATTATTTTTTTCCAAAAAGGGCACTTTTTTGATGAGGCTCAAAAAGGCAGGTGCTCAGGCACCCCTTGGCCTCTATGTGTGCACGTGCCTGGTCAGGGTTTACCTTTTTTAACGTGTGCCATTAATCCATTTACTCTGCCGGTCATCACCGCGGCGCCGTCTGTGCACACATGAGAGCAGTATTTCCAATCCAGCTTGTGTTGAGAGAAAAAATTGTCAATAACGTTAAAAACGTCCAGTACAGTAGTTCTCCCCGTGAGTTTCTTGCAAAACAGAATGTGCTCGTTCATCTCCAAAGTGTCTTTGTAATGCACAAACGCAATCAGTTGTGCTTCCCCACTGACATCCGTCGATTCATCCAACTGCAAAGCGAACATATATGCTTTACATTGTTTCTGGATGAACCAGCTCGACTCAGCCATTGATCCATAATGATTTTTATCTCAATAAACACCAGCGCATTCACTTGATAGGATGTTGTTTTGCTAGCCAGCGCGCCACTACAATGATGATAATTCAGAGTTTTGTTTTTCTTCAATGAACACCTGACAGCTGACAGACAGTCCGGCGCCGGCGGGCGGGAAGCTGAACTCAGCGCCAATAATAATATAATTATAGCCAGCAAATGATTACTTAATTTTAATGCCCCCAATTTTGGTTACATTATTACAGATTATGCATTATTCATTATGTGGGTACAGTTTTCCTGTACAATTTCTAATAAAAAAAAAATAAAAAAACCAAAACCCTTTTTTTTTTTTTTTTTTTTTTTTACTTTTCAAAATATTTTCACGTACCACCTGGGGACCACCGACCGACCGACGTACCACTAGTGGTACGCGTACCACCGGTTGGGAAACACTGCTCTATAGAACCCACTACAATATAAATATTATATTTATTAAGAAGGTTATTTATTTATTTGCATTTCAGATATTGATTGAAGAGGTGTGTTTCTATATGGGTGACATGTCCCCATACACAGGGCATTCGCATGCAGTCACCAGGTCTCCACAGTTTGACTATATGGGAGATTTCCGACGACCTGTTAAGACGGCACTCTCTTACGTTAAGACAGGACTCTCTTACGCCACCATCGCCAAAACACCAAAAGAGCATCAAATCACTGACCTCTAGGACCATTGTAACTGAGGGGTACAATTCCCTGACTGTATTACTAGATATGATACTTACTACCACTACCTTTGTACTTAATATTCGGCCACCCAGTACACGGCATAAATATATTATCATAAACACTCTCACGTAGATTAAACGGATCCAACACAAATGTACGAAGTCGAAACAGGTCTTTATTTCTACACAGCGATGGTGTGTAGAACAAGCACTTAATCACTTAATTACATTTATGAATTGAAATAGTATGCACTTTTATGGCAAAGAGTATTCGTCGGTATATCAATAGAGAATGTCCAATCTCTGAAGGCGCAGGTGGTAAATATACGACCTGGAATAGTTAAGGAATAACAGCAATGATACTTTAATGATTATATACTAGATACACTAGAGGGGGTTAATCCGGTCGCTTGTAAGCCGACAGGAGTAGGAGGGGGGGGGGGGTAGAATCCGGCTGCCTCGTCCGGCCAAGGGTATCCCAGGTGAACCCACTGTAGTGCCGTTCAATGCGCCGGCGATCCTTGGACCACAGATGAAAGCAGGTGGACTCTTTGTGGGCCGGCTCTCTCCGGTCCACGGGGGAGAGACGTGAAGCGACCTCGTCTTGCAGAGCGTCTCCTCACCTTGCGTCCTCTCCAGGGGGGGGGGTTCCAACACACGGCAGTGTCGGGGGTCTTTATCCATGGAATAATCAAAGTATACAAAGCATAATCCGTGCCTGGGAAGGCGGGCTGTCGTCGGTAGAATAATCCGGTATACAGGTCCACTCGCTCGTCGGCTCTGGGGCTCCTCGGGTGCAGCTTCACATGGGGTCAACCACCCTGGGTAAGCAGCCAGTTCTCTGCCCGAAACGATGGGGTACTGACTACGGTAGTATTCTCACCGCACGAAGCACTATATATTAACAGACTATTATTAGCTTAATAGACTACGTCCAACTCGACGATATAGTGCCAAATATGACTATTCAAATATTAATATACACGATGTCTCAATACCGATGGTAGGCGAACTTGGCCTTACTCCCACACGTGGCGTCGCGGGGAGGCTTTACGTCTGTGACTCTATTGGAGGGTAAGAAACTGGACTGAAAAGAAAGTCCTACTTTAGTAGCGCAGTATATATACGCACTATGAACAAATAGTCCCATTAGTGGTGCGGTAGCCAGATTCCTACGCGGAACTAGGACTTGTTCGTACATGTGGAGCGGTACGTTTGAACTGGGTCTGAGGGGTATGGCAGCCTGGCACCAAGGTCTCGACCAATAGTAGAATGGAGACTATTATGGGATGTTCAGTAGGCTAGAATGGATATTCAATGCATATTGTACAAGGAATATACAAGGGATATCAGGGAATATTAGAGAATATACAAATACAATTAAATATATATATATAAATAAATATATATATTCGGTTTAATCTGGCCCTTCACAACAACCATCATTCAGGTCATAGTACCAGTTAGATTAGATTACATTGAAATGTATTGTCATCATACAGCATAAGTATATTACAATGAAAATAGGTGGGGCATCCAACCTGAGTGCAAATGTAACAGGAAAGTGCAATAGTAATATTAATATAGTGATTAAGCTGGGTATAAGATATATACATTTGTTCTACTGAGTATAATGCTAATCACATGTATGTACAGAGTTGTAATATATTTAAATGTTTCAAAAATGTTCTTATGTACCCCAGTTGCTATTGCATGCACATATTTGTGTTTTATTACACGTATATGTACATACATACCAACTATTCGCCTGTTTTATTCTCCACCCATCCATAGCAACACTATTATCACCGACATCCAAGAAGGGGGATCCCCCTTTGAACTGCCCTTCTAAGGTTTCTCTCCTCGCCTGTGGTGCTTTTTTCCTATTGCTATAGGTTTTTCCTTACCTTTGCTGTGGTATGTCTGGGAGTGTTGCATTTATTACTTTACATTTATTTTGGATTTCATGGTGGGTTTTTTGTTCTTGATTTATTGGGATGTTTCATCTTGAATAGTTTAAAGAAGACTTGTCCGGCCCATGGGGACATTAACTTGTGATTTCGGGCTTCACAAATCAATTTGATTTGATTTAATATGCATTTATATGTCTAGTGATACAGGTATAATAAATAATAATAATAGATTGGATTTGTAATGCACTTTTTGTTCGCTGGGATCCCAAAGTGCTACACTACATGGTTAAAACAGTTAAAAAAATAGAATAAAATAGTTATTAGTAAAACAAATAAAATAAAATACAGAATAAAAATAGAACATAGTTAATTAAAAACATAGTATAAACAGACAATTTAAAAACAAAGCGCAATAAAATTTAAATAAAAAGCTAACAGTCAAAGGCCTTTTTGAACAGATAGGTTTTCAGGCCTGCTTTGAAAGAGTCCAGGCTCTGTGGTGCCCTCAGCTGGATGGGGAGGCTGTTCCACAGGCGTGGTGCAGCCGTGCAGAAGGCTCGGTCACCCATGGTGCAGAGCCGGGTATTGGGGACCTGAAGGAGCAGGCTACCTATCTGAGGGTGCGGGTGAAGGATTGTGGAGTGATGAGTTCCTGAAGGTAGAGGGGTGCGTGTCCGTTTATGCAGTTATGGGTGATCGTAAGGATTTTGTAGTTGATCCGGGATGAGACGGGGAGCCAGTGTAGTGAGTGAAGGATGGGGGTTATGTGATCGTGTTTACGGACTCTCATCAGGATCCTGGCAGCGCTGTTCTGGATGTATTGCAGCTTTTGGATGCTCTTGCCAGGAATCCCGATGAAGAGTCCGTTACAGTAGTCCAGTCTTGAGGAGATAAAGGCATGGACAAGCTTCTCTGCATCTGACAGGGTTAGAATGGGACGGAGTTTTGATATGTTTTTTAGGTGATAGAATGAGGTCTTGCAGAGGTGTTTTATGTGGGTGTTGAAGGTCAGGTGGGGGTCAAATCGAACCCCCAGATTTGTGACTGAGGGGGAGAGGGGGATTACCTGGCCGTCAAAGGTGAGATGGGATATGGATGAAGACTGAACCTGGTGGGGGGTGCCAATTAGGAGTGCCTCGGTTTTCTTGCTGTTTAGTTGGCGGAAGTTGCTGTTCATCCATGCCTTTATCTCCCCAAGACAGGTGGTGAGGCATGACAGAGCTGCAGAGGGGTTTGGGGCCGTTTTTATGTAGAGTTGTGTGTCATCGGCATAACAGTGGAAAGACATTCCATGTCTGCCAATGACACGACCGAGGGGGAGCATGTAGGTGATGAATAGAATGGGACCAAGAACCGACCCCTGCGGAACACCACAGGTGACCTCGAGCAGCCTGGACTTGTGTCCTCCCAGTGAGACATATTCTGTCCTGCCTAAGAGGTAGGACTGGAACCACTGTAGTGCATGGCTCGACAGTCCAACAGTGTTGTGGAGGCGCTCCAGGAGGATGGTATAAAGACACTATGGTCAGGCACTCTACTACTGGCCCCTGAGCAGCTAACACTGGAGCGGTTAAAGCTGAGGTGCCTTGCTCAAGGGCACAGCAAGCAAGCACGTGCACACATAGAGCCCAACGGGTGCACAAGCACCTGCCCTTTTGTGCCTCATAAAAAAGTGCCCTTTTTATGCCAATTATTTTTACCATATTTTTTTTTATTTACCATATAGATAGAGAGAGTGATCTGCAATCTGCTTGGGTTGGGGGTGCAATTCCTAACAGGCTCAACCATATGGATAAAAGTTCCCATATTATGTGCATTGCACAAACTAAAAACAGATATTACATTACATTACACAAACTAAAAACAGATATTACATTACATTACACAAACTAAAAACAGATATTACATCAGGCAAGTTGGAACAGGGGGTGCGGCGGGTGCGGCAGCACCCCCTAGTGGCAGCTTCAGTTACTGCACAAAAGTAAAAACTGTATTTTTATATACTGTAACCAGTGGTGCAGTCGTAATATGGGCCAAGGCCAAACGCCACGTGCACGCGCGCTCCCGCGCACGCGCATACATGTTCCCTCGGTTGCGCACAGAACAGATGATACAACTTGTCTCATCCTTCCAGTCGGGAGATCAAGCAACCCCCCACCTACAGGGCTTGTATTTGGTTGTCGGTATTGTGGAATATATGTATGAACTACGCCCCCTTCCTCCCCTCCCCTTCCCCCACTCCCCCCATTGTTCACCTGCTACTTAACTGCTCCCCCAACTGGGGAACAAGATCTTTTTACCTGACTGACGGAGCTGGTCTGTTTAGGTAAGATCTCCAGCCATACTCTCTATTGTTGTATTGATTTGATTTGATCTGGATAATAAACCTTATTATCTGGACCCTCTGAGTGAGCAAGTCATTTGACTCTATTCCTATTTGAATACTATTATTATCCTACAATTTGGCGTCGCGAATTTCGAATTTTGTGCAGACTGATCTGTTCTCAGGTGTAGAGAGAAAAGGATTAGTTTAGGCCGGCCGGTATCTGGAACACATTGGTGTGATCCCCACTTCTCTCTACACAAGGTGAGCATTTACTGTGTGTTTTAATATTCGAGACTATGGCTGGACAATAGAATAAAGTGTGTTGAATATCTGGGCTGTATTGGGATTCGTTACGGGGGAAACGCGTGTACTCCGGTCCTATATCAGGAGGTTCTGGTAGGATTTGCTATAGGTTGAAGTGCTATTCCTGGTCGAGTCGGAGCCGACCAAAAGCTAAGGCACACAGTAAGGTTGTCAACAAAGGAAGATACGTGAGCTTATTAGAGTGATATCATTGGAAAACGCGACTCTCTTAGAAACTATTCTATGATTCTTGTGGCAAAGAGGCGGGACGCTAGGACCGAGAAGCTGTTATAATCTAATTAGATTTAACAGAGTAACGATATATATTCATAGATACAACCTTAAAATAAGCTCACAACCTCTTCCATTCCTGAAAACGATATATTTGGATTGAATTAATCAATTAATCATACAGAGAGCGGGAAGGAAAACCGGCGGTGCCTCGACAGTACGTAAATGTACATTTAACGGGACATTAATCGCTGGTTGAAGGGACCGAGACTATGATTAAAAGGTATATATAATCTAATATATCGCTATAAAATTTCGAAGTTCAGGATTCGGTCGTTATGCTTTAATAACGGTGTATAGTGTATATCAAGGGTATAAATGCCTTATCGCAGCAGGGTGCTGGGCGATTAAACGAACAGCGATCCAATACAGACCAGGTATATACACACGTTAACTTTTATGTATTTTCGTTTGTTTGTCTGTTTGAGTCTTGTTTGTGTGTGCACAGTATTATAACCCGCTGAGGTGTTTATTGAGTTAAGAACGAACCGGCTGATATCGCAAAGCATTGAGTTAACGTTATACGTTATACGTTATACAAGGAAGCCAGGAAAGTGATTTCCGGTAGTGATTTCCGGTTGGGAATTGTAGTTTTGGTTCCACTTCCGGTTTCACGATAGGTAATGATAACGGCGCTATAAATTACATAGTGATAACGATACATAAAGTAATTGGAATAATATGTATAAGGATTCAACATCTAAATTAGGTATAGCAGTATACAACTGAAATACATATATCTTAGAATCAGACCTGAAAAATTAACTTTGACTTGAATGAATACCTAAATTGGTTCTCTAGAACAATATAGATTGCTACAGTTAATAAGCTATAATTAAGATACCAAGTATATAAAATAAGTTATAATTAAGATACCAAATATATAAGATTGAGTGTCTGGTCTCCACCTTATATACAATTATTTAGTTATAACTAAAAATAGGGCATATGTTCTAGTTTTTTTGTCTGTCTATCTCTGTCTGTCTATTTCTTTCTCTCTCTTTCCTCCTCACTGTTTACCAGTCTGATCATATCAGGGACGTTACATCGAGGGCAACGCGGGGCATATAGCTGGTATCATGGGGCGTTCACTAAGCAAAAATGGCGTTACCGGCAACTCTCCGTGCGACTTCATGCTAACAAAATATGGACCTATAGCTGTAAAATATTTGGGATTGTGGTCAAAATGGACAAAAAACAACTGGCCAGTCCTAGGGTGTTTTCATAACGGGAAACTTAGAGGCGTACGCGAAAGTTTCCGTGAACGTGCCAGATCGTTTACCGTGAGAAAACAAAGTCGTATCGAACATGCATTGGTTTTGTGGCAATGTGAAATTGATTTGAGAAATATGACACGTTTAAAAGAAGAGGCGGAAAAAAGTATTATAACGCAGTCTCAAACTAAAACGCTTGACAACGGAAAAGACAGAGAAAGTAACACAAGGCCCAATATCAAAAATGTTAAAGGCCTATATCCAAGCCTGACCGCAAGCGTGGTAGAAGACACATCCACAAGAGTGACGTTTAACAGAGACGCACATGTGGTTTTAGATAGGAACCCAGACGAAAGAGAAAATGTAGAAGCAGGACCATCAAGGAACAATAGACCTGCTAGAACACAGGACAGTTCACCAACAGTGCAACCACCGTCACCACCAGCGGATAAAATAGAAAAGGTTAAAACACCTCCGGAACCATCACAAATGGTCACTAGATCCGAGAAACCGACCAGCACATATCCTATGAGGATTGTCCCACTAGGCGAAAATGTAAACGCTACAGTTTACCGACCATGGTCACCGACAGAATTAAAAGGACTTGTTGAACAATTTCCCAAACCCGACAGAGACCCAATGGGTTTTATCGAACAATTGGATTTAATATGCCATTGCTATAGCCCGACCCCTAGGGACATGAAACAGCTAATGTTGGGATGTCTAGGAAATAAATATCACAGCGTCTCAACGCAAATGGCTATTCCAAGCAGTGATGCCTGGAGTGAAAACAACACTAGAGAACAGTGTATTACTGCGATAACAGCCGCGGTACAAGGTTTGGCAAGGCGAAATGCATGCATGTCAAATATCACAGCTTGCGTTCAAAACGAGTTTGAAACAGTCGATGCGTTTTACAGTAAATTCAAAGCGGCTTGGGCCGCGAACAGCGGATTAACGGCAGACGAGGGACTCGCAATCCAGGTATCCTATTTCGTTAACGGCCTCCTACCACACGTTGGAAAACATTTGAAAGCCGTCCAGTTAGATTGGGAGAGCTCTCCTATTACAAACGTTAAGAACGCAGCCATCAATATAGAACGACAGCATCACGACAAGAAACGTGTCATCAAAGACATCGGAGTCTTTGTATCTCGACCAGAGGTGGTAAAAGAGGAAACAATACACTGCTATCCAGCTAGAAATTATTACCCCCAGGGAAACAACCAAAGGGGTGGGGGTGGGAACACGCGAAACGGGCCTCCACAGAGGAACGGGTACAAACATGTTACCACTGCAATCAACCAGGACACCGAATACAGGAGTGTCCCCATGTAACATGTCATATTTGCCAACAAAAGGGTCATGTGGCGTTCTATTGTCCAAAGGAGAATAGAAACAATGGGAACAAAGGGGAATATATGCAAAGAGACTCACGCAGGCCCCACAAACCCCATCCTAGCGCCCCACCATATGCAGATTACACTATGGCGGATCCGTTCAAAGGAGACGAGGCGACGAATGTCGCATAGAGGTGCCAACAGGAAAAAAATATCTGTCTGGAGAATGTTATGCAAATATTAACAGCAAATCCCGAAGAGGAACCCAAAATTAACTTAATGATAAATAACAAAGAAGTTACTTTCATGATAGACACCGGGGCCACACAATCATCAATTGATGAGAGCACAATGGCATTACCCTTGTCTGGACAGTCTGTATTAACAGTCGGGATAAGCGGTGTCCCACAGACAATCCCTTTGTCTATACCAGTTAAAATAGAATCAACTAGCGATTCTTTTTCAACTGAACACTCTTTGTTATTAACATCTAAAGCAGCAGTTAACCTTTGTGGACGAGATTTGCTTTGTAAAATGAACGCTAACATTTACTGCTCACAAGATGGAGTCTTTTTACAGCTACCAGAGAAGGGAGAAAGAATTGAAATGCAACAGATGATGTCACAACGAGTGGGAAATGTGATAGAATACAGATGGAAATTAAATAATGATCCTATCAATGAGTTTGTTTCCACAGCATTGAAAGAAATAACAGAAGCCGACACAGGAGTGAACGCGAGGTGTTTACAGATGAAGTTCCGTGTCTACGGTCAGTTGCTGCAGCCGCGTTCTGCGTATCGAGAAGCGCCAACATTACTCTAGAACATCCAGTAACAGTCTACGTCCCACATTCTGTGTGTATTATTTTACAAAACGCAGCTACACAACACTTATCAGCATCCAGACACACTACATACACAGCGATCCTATTGGCAAACCCAAACTTGACCATAAAACGTGCACCGCCAATAAACCCAGCAAATTTTGTTCCCCTATATGAGGATAACGAAATGTCACATAACTGTATTGATACAATCTCAGCTGTCACCTCACCCAGAGCCGACTTACAACAAACACCACTAGTTAACAGTGATCTAGTATATTATGTTGACGGTAGCGCGTCAAGACACACTAATGGATGTGATTTGAATGCTGGATACGCTGTTGTTGATGACCATGTGATGATTGAAAGTGCAAAACTACCTAATAATTGTTCAGCACAGGCAGCGGAGATCTTCGCTTTGACGAGAGCGTGCGTGTTGGCCAGGGGTAAGTCTGCTACAATTTTCACCGACTCAAGTTATGCGTTCAATGTAGTGCACAATGTGGGATTAATATGGAAACACATAGGGTTCATTAAGACATCAGGCATTCCCATCAAACATGCTGTATTAGTCACTAACCTACTAGAGGCGTGTTTACTTCCTAAGCTATTGGCTGTTGTAAAATGTGTTGCACATTCTTCTTCTCCTTCTCTGGTTGCAAAGGGAAACGCCAGAGCGGATCACTGTGCCAAAAGGGCAGCGACCGTCCCCTCCCTGTTGGTAAAACAAATGGCTATCACAATCGCCAATGATAATACTCCCACTTTTGATCATGTCGTTTCATTACAGGCAGAGGCGACATCTGAGTGGCCAGTATGGACGTCAGCAGGTTGTTCCAAAATGCCAGACGGCATGTGGAAACATGCTGACGGTAGAGTTGTAGCTCCAAAACAACTCCTCCCCCTGTTAGTAAGATTAGCACATGGACTTAGCCACGTGTCAAAATTCGCAATGGTGGGCAGTATCACTTCACAGTGGCACGCGCCAGGTATCACCAGTTTAGCTCACCAATACTGCTCAAGATGTGTTGTATGCAATCAACACAATATAGGTAAAGCTATAAAGACTAGACGTGGCGCCCACCCACCACCTTGGGGACCATTTGTTAACATCCAAATGGATTTCATCCAATTAGAAAAAAGCATGGGATACCAGTACGCGCTAGTCTTAGTAGATATGTTCTCTAAATGGGTCGAAGTCTTCCCATGCAGACGCAACGACGCTCAAGCAGTAGCTAAGGTATTAGTCAGAGAAATAATTCCAAGATTCGGGTGTCCACACTCCATAAATTCAGACAGAGGTACGCACTTTACGGCACAACTGATAAACAACTTATCTACCGCATTAGGCATGAAAATACACCTGCACACACCCTACCACCCTGAAAGTGCAGGTGCGGTAGAAAGACAAAACTCAACCATCAAGAACCGTCTAGCTAAGACATGTACAGAGACAGGCCTTAAATGGCCCGACGCCCTCCCCTTAGTATTAATGCAAATGAGATCAATGCCAAACAGAGGAACAGGATTGTCACCTCACGAGATATTATTTGGACGTCCAATGTCGACACCAACCACAATGCTTCCCCCGTTATCACAAGTCCAGTTATTGCTAGCAGACGAAATTGCTATTAACTATTACAAAGCTTTGTGTGCCCAGATGAAGAGGCTCCACCCCTTAGTGAGGCAGGCACAACCACAACCACCAACAACACCATGTCATGGATTGAACCCAGGTGACTATGTATATATAATGGTGTTCAAAAGAAAAAGTAAACTAAACCCCAGATGGTCTGGTCCATTTCAGGTGCTGCTAGTAACGGACACGGCAGTAAAGTGCGACGGAAAAGCATCCTGGATCCACGCATCCCACTGCAAAAGGGCAAATCTACCATGAGACCAATAACAATAGGAAAAATGACCACCAACTGGAACTGCTTAATCATCGCATGTGGCATAGCGGGATGCATTGTGTGGGCGACACTGGACGAACCTCAATCATGGATCAATGGGTTTAAGGGCGGTAAGGGGAAAGCAGTTGAACGCACCAAAAGATATGTTAACAGTCACCGCAACAACCTATATTTAAAGCTAAGCCAAGCAGTCGCACATTTTGCTAACCAATCAAATTGCTATGTATGCGGCTTAATACCCCATTCTACCGAAGATGGTTTTCCGTTAATGGGCCTCCCACTAACAGAATGCCACAAAGCCTCTCTAAACAAGTCCACAGGGACAGCTGAAAGCTGCACAAAATCAAACATGAAGATTCGACAAAGTCATGATACAAATGGAATACCAGTTTCTATTACCCCAGTGAAGTTTACAGAATGTGTATCTCAAAAGGGTTGGGGAAAGAATGTCGGGGTGTTGGAACATTGTGAAGTGCCCCAGGCGACCCGCAAACGAAGAACGATATCCCCCCGGACCAGAGACAATATCTACCCCATCCGCCAACAAAGATTAACACCACCCTGGGACAACATCCACCCTGTAAAGACACCACTGAAACCCACAACCAAAGAAACCCCCACCACCCAACGAACGACAACACCAGCACCGCCTGGGACCTACTGGATATGTGGCGCACAAGCTTACCCGTCCCTTCCACCCGGATGGAAAGGCACATGTGCATTAGGATATTTAGTGCCAGCCATGAGAGTGACACCGACCCTACCACAACACCCACTGACTAGAAAGACACGCCACGCAAATCACTTCCACACACATGACCGGGCCTGCAAGACATGCGACTTTTTCAGAGCACTAATCCCCTCCTATGGTGTGATGTCAGCCCTAGATCAAATCGCAGACCTATCCACACTGATAGAAGACTTAGCCAACACAGATGCTGAAGGACTGTCACTCGTCAGCAACGAACTGACATCAATCAGATTGATGACATTGCAGAACAGAGCAGCACTGGACTTCCTGCTATCTAGTACTGGAGGAACATGTAAACTAATCGGTCAAGAATGCTGTGTCTACATACCTGCAAACGACAACATGACTATACCAAGCATCATTGAACACCTGCACAACATCTCCAGAGCCGCACACATCCCGCCAACGTATACCATGACCGATTGGATGACCGAGAAACTTGGTACAATAGGAGCAGTGGTAGTTCGGTACATTATGTATGCAATAATAATATTTGTTATCCTAGTAGTGTGTGTGCATACTATAAAATTCGGAGTTGGATACATCACAAAAGTACTCTGCACAAGCCAACCCCCCCCGATAACCATGATGATCGCCACGACCATGAGAGAAGAAACGCAAAACGAACCCACCAACCCCCTTGCACCATACTTCCACAGATACGCACTAGAATCCACAATGCAGAACCTCTAATGTTTACTAGTTTAATTCATTTTATATTTCTCTTTAACATTCCTGTAAATTGTGTCATTCACTGAGCTGATGGTCATATTTGGCATTAAGTCCTATTCCATTCATGTTTTTACCGTTTTATCTCATTGTTTACTATTCTAATTCATTTTATATTTCTTTTCATTTCTTTATCCAACCTTTAAATGATGTATATTTTACCGTTTTATCTCATTGTTTACTATTTTAATTCATTTTATATTTCTCTTTAACATTCCTGTAAATTGTGTCATTCACTGAGCTGATGGTCATATTTGCATTAAGTCCTATTCCATTCATGTTTTTACCGTTTTATCTCATTGTTTACTATTCTAATTCATTTTATATTTCTTTTCATTTTTTTATCCAACCTTTAAATGATGTATATTTTACCATTTTATCTCATTGTTTACTATTTTAATTCATTTTATATTTCTTTTCATTTCTTTCATTCACGTTTATATCTGTTTGCCAACCTTTAAATGCTTTTATATTTTACCATTGACCTGATGGTCATAGCCAGATGACAGTGTATATACTAAAGTAAAAGGTGTTGCCATCAAGTAAAAAGTAAAAGGGGCGATATTCACAACCCTAAAAATACACATAGATCTTAACCCACACTGTATAAATACTGACATTCAAATAATAACTCATTTTATCTTTAATTGTGTATTTTATATTACATTCATTTTATATTTACTTTGTTTATTTTATATTTCACCATATTCTATCTCATTTATTAATTCATTTTATATTTACTTTCATTCCTTTAATTGTTTATTTTATATTTCACCAAATTATCTCATTTATTCATTCCTTTAAATTGTGTATCTCATGTGTTTACTATTTTATATTTCTTTTCATTTATTGACCCTATGACCGAAATAGGTCACAACAAGTTTATAATTTTACTATTTTATCTCATTTATTATCTCATGTTATGCTGACCTTACCTATTCCAGTCATACATCTGAGAATACTTGTCCCAGCCACATTATAAAAGAGAAAAGGACCCAACTGTGGAATATATGTATGAACTACGCCCCCTTCCTCCCCTCCCCTTCCCCCACTCCCCCCATTGTTCACCTGCTACTTAACTGCTCCCCCAACTGGGGAACAAGATCTTTTTACCTGACTGACGGAGCTGGTCTGTTTAGGTAAGATCTCCAGCCATACTCTCTATTGTTGTATTGATTTGATTTGATCTGGATAATAAACCTTATTATCTGGACCCTCTGAGTGAGCAAGTAATTTGACTCTATTCCTATTTGAATACTATTATTATCCTACAGTATCCTATTATTATGCAAAGTCTCTAGGTGATAAGTGCCGGCGGCCGGGGTATACGGGCCGATGAGTCATTTCTGTGTTGTTGCGCCGTATACCGCGGCCGGCACTTATCACATAGACTTTGCATAATAATAGGATGCGCCAGGGGCGGACCTAGCACATTTGGCGCCCTAGGCGAGATTCACCACTGCGCTCTATTTTATTTTTATTTTTTTTATATATATATATTTTTTTTTTGCTCTGCACAGTTTTGGCGCACCCCTCTATATCTGCAACCATTATTTTTACATAAAAAAAATCTAACGAGGGAAAATGAGCCAAAAATCTAAAACGGTCGGTCGGTCTGAGCTCCCCCCCCCCCCCCCCCCCCGCGTGAATATTAAAGGCAACCAACTTGTGTTCGGCTTTTCTCTGATTGGCCGCGCCCCCACGCGCAGGCAAGCGCAGCCGTCCCACGTCCCAAATGAAATCCAAGGAGCAAGCGCGGCAGCGCGGGCAACCAACCTGTGTTGTGTTGGGCTGCTGTTCCAACGCACTTGTGTTGGGCTGCGGTAGCAGTGGAGCGCTGCTGACTGATTATTATGTTTCACGTTTTTAACAACCAACGGTAGATTCACTCGTCACTGTACATGTATAAACAAAGCCCATACTGTGTTAGGACTATAAACACTGTTAGGACTATATGGTCTGACTCTTAATAATAAACACTGTTACAGTGTTAGGACTATCTCGATTCACGCGTCACTACTGTAACTAGAAACTCTGGGTGTCACTGTACATCAGTGTGGAACTGTAAGCTGTAACGTTATTTCGCGTTTTTAACGTCAGCGGGGCGATGCGGTGGTTTGTCCCCGGCTTCCGTGCACCGCCGCCGGCTCTACTCGGTCCAGCTCCAGCAGCAGCGACCGTGCTCCGTTGTAGAACGAAGCCCTTCAATGACAGAGCTCTCATATTTTGCGAATGCATAAACTATATCTTAAATTATGGCTATGTGTCTAATATGGCTGTCGCTTATCAATGACTTCGCGACAGCCATATTAGACACATCGCCATAATTTAAGATATAGTTTATGCATTCACAAATATGAGAGCTCTGTCATTGAAGTGGGTGGTGGCAGCATTACTAACAGTAGCGATTTGTATTGTTTTGTCATGACCAAACATAATCCCAACATAGATAGGAGGTGTACTGTATGTCAAATGTCGGTCATGTGGTGGAAGAGTTTAGTACAGTCACACAACAGAACACCGCTGGTTCGACCAGCGCTTCTGCCGCGCGTCTCTCTTGCCGCAAGGGCGTGTGCTAGTGGATTGATTGATTGGCCGTGTGGCCAATCAGAGAAACGCTGAACGAAAAGCTGAACACAAGTTGGTTGCCTTTAATATTCACCCCCCCCCCCCCCCCCCCCAAAATCAAAACATCGCCGCGCTACCAACCAGTTAACCCTTTTCACTGCGACAATACACCGAAGGTTAACCCTTTCACGACCGTCGGTTGTGTGATAGTAAAGGGTTAACCCTCCGTCGTGTGGCAGTGAAAGGGTTAACAGTTATACAGTAAAGTACTGCACCTATAATTTTTACAAACAAGAACAAGAGCTAAGAATAAATGTAAAATGCACACTAAAGAATTAAAACAAATAAACAACTTAGCTAACACACAATAATAATAATAATAATAATAATAATAATAATAATAATAATAATATTAATAATAATAATAATAATAATAATAATAATAATAATAATAATAATAATAATAATAATAATAATAATAATAATAATAATAATAATAATAATAATAATAATAATAATAATAATAATAATAACAAACAATAAAATAACGTGCAAATTTGCTTTACAAGAAAATTATGTATTGTAAAATATGTTACACATATATAATCAAAATATAATATGCTAAATAAACAAACAAATAAAAAAAAATTACAAATTCACTTTGTCTAAAGAACTATTTACATTCCACTCCCTATCATCACACTTCAAGGTTAGCCTGTAGCTCCTACTGGTTTCCATTTACAGTGCAATCCTTCTGGCCTTCCTCGCTGCAAAGTCATCAATCACATCAAATTGTCCAACTCCTGAGCCAGCTCCTTCCCATCCAAATCAGATTGCCCTCCATGGTTTAATGTGTGTACAAGTGCCTCTGCTTGCTTCATCAGCTATTGGTGTGGCAGGTCTTGGAAGTTGTACAAAATTGCATACCTTTCACTTTGGCACGTTTCTCGTCTTCTTCTTTTCTTCTCTTTTTAAACTGGATGGCCGGATGGCTTTTGCCTCTTCATAGTTCTCTAACGTTAGTCTTTCTTTCCTCAACGCTCAATTCTATAAACACTTGACCGATACCCATCAACGCACAGCGCTCTCTAGCATGTTTTGACTGTGAACACCTAAAGCTGAGGCTCAGACCGACCGACCGTTTTAGATTTTTGGCTCATTTTCCCTTTTGTTAGAATTTTTTTAATGTAAAAATAATGGTTGCAGATCTAGAGCGGGGCGCCAAAACTGCACAGAAAAAAATACAAAAATAAATAAATAAAAAATAAATAAACTTTTTTTTTTTTTTTTTTTGGGGCGCCCCCCTCTGGGTGGCGCTCTAGGCGACCGCCTATATCGCCTGTAGGAAGGTCCGCCCTTCTGCCTCAGTGACGAAGCCCAAACGTCGTTTGACCGCGTATGCCCAGCACTGCACCCCTGACTGTAACAATATAAGTTATAAGTTGATCCTGCTCAAAGCACTTGACTTCACCATTACACTGACACACTTGTAAATACGTTAATTCTTGTTAGATTGCCCGACTGTATTATTTTCCTCGCTGTGTGGAATACAGTTGCGTCTGAGGGGAGTGGCCGCTGGCTGACAGTGCTCCCTGCTGTCTCGGGTGTCGGAGAGGAGACGCACAGATGAGAGAGATGAGAATGAATGAATGAAAACTTTATTTAACAGATTGCAGAATGGGTACAATACAGTACGGCTCAATACACACAATTAAGGGGATGCAGACCAGAGAAAGACGTTTGTCTTGTTTACATCAGGGTCCCCCATTTTCAATTCATAGACGCACCAAAATCCATTGCGGGGTGAAAATTTGCCGCAAAACATTAATATCTTTGGAACCGTTTGTGTTCAATTGTATCTGACTCGGGAGATGATCTTCTCTCGTCACAATTGAAATTGTATTTCTCCGTCGAGCAAAAGCTGGCTGGCAGTCTCATTGAATAATATACGCACTCCGAAAGTCTATAAACTTGTGCATAACGGAGCAGAGGTCCCCAACCATCGGGTCGCGGACCGATGTAATATAAAACACTTAATTAGCCGTGCATTGGTAATACAATTGGTATCAGCTGTGTAATGTCTTAATTTAGGCACGACAGTGTCGTTGTAGGAGATGCATTCAATCTAACATTGAAGCTAACCAATATATAGAAATGTGTCATACAGACTTGGAGATGGAGCCAAGTGAGGTATTCAGAAGTTCAAGTGAGGTGTGTTTGTTTTTATTTCTTCAGGCTTGAAAAGTCTAAATAAAACAATTATTATGTTCCTCTCGTTTGCCTCACGTCTCACGTAATTTTCAGTTAAAGGGTCATTAGAAATAACTTATTTCAAAGCCATTCTAAACAACGAACGTTCCTCACACGGCGTTCTGAAAAACAAATCTCAGATAGGCCGCACCCCCTGCCGATTTAAAGTTCCGACGTGCCTGTATTATATTACATTACACAAACTAAAAACAGATATTACATTACATTACATTACACAAACTAAAAACAGATATTACATTACATTACACAAACTAAAAACAGATATTACATTACATTACACAAACTAAAAACAGATATTACATTACATTACACAAACTAAAAACAGATACATTACATTACACAAACTAAAAACAGATATTACATTACATTACACAAACTAAAAACCGATATTGTCTGAATTACTAGAAGAAAGAAATGCACCACCTTTGGCTGATAGTAATTTATTAATTTCTTAGGATTTCTTTTGGTCTAATAAATGTTTAAGGTTCTTAGATGGATCCCCTGCTGCCTCCTCCTCCTCTTCCTCATCCTCTTCCTCATATTCCTCTTCCTCCCCCTCCTCCTCTTCCTCATCTTCCTCATCCTCCTCCTCCTCCTCATCTTCCTCCTCTTCCTCCTCCTCCTCCTCCAACTCTTCCTCATCTTCCCCCTCCTCCTCCTAATCCTCCTCCTCCTCCTCCTACTC
Organism: Notolepis coatsorum; assembly: GCF_963971535.1. Lineage (NCBI taxonomy): Eukaryota > Metazoa > Chordata > Actinopteri > Aulopiformes > Paralepididae > Notolepis > Notolepis coatsorum. Next base: position 8,653,492 of record NC_140165.1, on the reverse strand, counting down.
TTCCTCCTCCTCCTCCTCCTAATCCTCCTCCTGCTCCTCCTGCTCCTCCTCCTCCTCCTCCTCCTCCTCCTCCTCCTCCTCCTCCTCCTCCTCCTCCTCCTCCTCCACGGGGAGCAGCGTACTGGCTCATGTTAAATGGCAGGCCATGCATTATGCAGCAGCTTACGCCACAGCGCTGGAGCTTAATGTCCTCGGCTGCAGTCCACCTGTCGCTGCTCTGGTCGTAGTGCTCCACCTTGCTGATGTCATTGTAGCCTCCGACCACGAAGAGCAGGTCGTCCAGCACCGCGATGCCAAAGAAGCAGTGGGGGGTGATCATGACGGGCAGGGCGCTCCAGGAGTCAGTCAAGGGGCTGTAGGCCTCCGCGCTACGCAGGGCATTTCCAGGGTCCCTGCACCCTCCCACCTGAGGACAGGACACATGAGAGGAATGTTTTAGTGTGTGGCTCAGGCAGGCAGGCAGGTAGGCAGACACTGTATTAATCCACTTAGGGAAATCAGGGCATCACAGAAGCATTGCAAGTCAAATGATACATATTGTAGCTAAGGGGCTACACAACCCTGACTGTATTTAAATGTTAGATTAAACCACTACGAAAGAATATTAATTAGCCAGACATTATAGGTACACAAAATGGCGGACACTCTATTAACTGCGAGGGGACAGTGATACAAGTTGAACAATCACTTTAATAGTAATAGAAAGCATACATATTATATAACACCGATTTCCTTTAATACGTTAATGTCAATGCAACAATGTCAGAGGTAACGATAGTCCTGAACTACGAGTACTCGACCATTGATGCTTGGAATGGAGGGAGAAGAAGCGAGCAGCACGGGGAAAGCAAGATGGCGGGTGGAGACGGTAATTCTCTGGAGCTCCTACTCCAGAGAGCTGCAGACAAACTTGGGATAATCCTGTCGTCGCTGGTGAGGAGGGTCTCGTACGGACCGGGTTCCTGTATTCCTAGCGCCCGATGGCAGGATTAATAGCTATTAGTCCAAAAGCCCGTTGGCATGGTTGATAGCTAGTTAGCCCTTGTGTACTTAGGCTAACCCGCATGGAGTCTTCAATAGGTAGTTAAATCCAGAACGCCGCTGGGTTCAACTACTGTATAAGTCTCTCAACGTTACTTCGCTCGCACAAGTCACTATACTTTGCCAATAGTGGCTCGACAATATTATGGGGTATCTAATTAGCTGTACAGCTCTCTGTCAAGATACGTTGCTTGTCGTCCTGTTACTGCTACCAAACGTTTCTTCTATAACACACACTCTGTCTTAGTTACCTGTGGAATGAGTCTGTTCATCCCCACAGATCAATATGCTCTCTCTCTCACTTTGCCCAGGCATGTTTCAAGAACCCTGCGCATGCGCTCACGCTGTCTACGGCGTTAAGAATGGAACATGTACAAATAAGCGAATGATGAATACTGGTAGGTAAACAGATGACGTGAAATATATATCTTATATATATAAACAATATATAAGTTATACAAAATAATAAACGCAGACTCTATGTGTTAATCTGGACCTTCAGAACACATATCTATAGAAATATCTAGTATAAAGCATTTGTCTCTGTGTGCACCTACCGCATAGACTTGTCCTCTATACGCAGCGACTCCCACTGCGCCACGCCTGCTGCTCATGGGGGCGATCAGAGTCCACTGGTCGGTGTCTGGGCTGTAGCACTCAGCTGTGAACAGACACTCCTCCCCGTTGAAGCCACCACAGATGTAAACCTGTAATAAGAAAGAATATTCTAATTTAGTTTATATATTCCATTTGATTTCATTCTACTTTAATTGTCTGTTAATGTTGATGCACCAAAGGACCCAGACACATCTTTTGTATGTGCAAGCTTACTTGGCAATAAAGACATTTATGATTTCTGATCTAACGTTCCTTGTGTTCATCTAGCACCCTGTGTCCCTCAGTTCCACCCACCTTGCCCTGGAGGGCTGCTGCCCCGGCGCCGCTCCTACGCTCCAGCATGGGTGAGATCAGTGTCCACTGGTCGGTTTCAGGCTCGTAGCGCTCGGCGGTGTTCAGCGCGTGTCCGTCCTCCCCTCCCATGGCATAGATACAGCCGTCCAACGTGACCATGCTGAGGTGACAGCGGCGTGAGTGCATGGGAGCCGCCTGCAGCCAGCTGCGAGTGACAGGGTTGAACCTGCGCACACTGCTGAGATGCTGCCCACCGCCACAGCCGCCGACACAGTAGACCAGACCGTGGAGAAAAGCGGTGGCGTGGGCGGCCCGGGGACTCTCCCCCTCAACGCTCACGTCCATCCATCCACCGGCTCGGATGTTGTAAGCCTCCATGCTACCCCGGCCTCCGATGGCCAATAGGACCTCCTGGGGCCGGCGTGGGCGGGTCAGGGGGTTTGGGAGCCTGTCGGAGCCAGGGGGGTTCAGGACGCTGAGGATGAGGGCCCTGCAGTCGTGGCTGTCCCTCACCACAGGGTTGTTCTGGACGTTGTTCAGCAAGTAGTCAGGCCTCATCAAGCCCATGCGAACCTGGGAAGAGACAAGCAGACAGCGGGTACAACTTAGACATCGGTTGTAGACGGTTTCTGTTGCTAGGGAACAGTTTGGACCCAAATGTTTGAGAACCACTGTACTAGGGAACCTAGTGTTGTTTTAATGTAATGCACACTAATACAATTCTTTTTTTTTCTTTTTTTTATAAATGTTTTTCTTATATTTTATTTTCATACATAAAACAGAACATAACAGTACAATAATAATAATAATAATAATAATAATAATAATAATAATAATAATAATAATAATAATAATAATAATAATAATAATAATAATAATAATAACAATGACAACAGCGACGACAACAATAATAACAGTAACATGAATCATAATGACCTTGACAAGAGACAGACAAACAAGAAAAAGTAAAATAATAAAAATGTAATTAAAAATAATGTGGCTCAGGCACTAGCAACCATGTTTGTGTATCCGTAATACAATTAGTTACCTTGGGCAGAAGCAAAGGGATGTCTGCTTTACGCTCCTCTTGGGAGTGGTCGATCCAACGGAGGATGGCCTCGAACACCGTCTCCTCACTCTTCACGTTCAGGTCATCCCTCTCGATGATGTCCACCAGTTGCTGCGGGGACAGCTCCACAAACTCCTGTGAGACATGCAACATCTCCTCAAAGTGGCACACGATGAAGAGATGGGCCTTGCGCCTCAGGTCAGGGCAGTAGTAGATGTCCGCAAACATCCAGATGCCAACACAGTTTTCCAGAGACAGCTGGCCTTCTAGGAAGTCAGAGCACGCTCCTACTATGCCAGTGACAAGAAGCTCGTCTGCAGCCACCAGAAGCTCTTCCACGTTCTCTGCTGTCACCAGCACAAAGCGTGTGTAGGCGTACTCTATGATGAGCTGCATCATAGCCGCGGACACCCCAGGGATAGTGTAGACTGCTTTCTCTGAGTCGCTCCAGCGAGTGAAGAGGGCTCTGTGGGACGCAGAGTATAGAGATATCTGATGAGTAAACAGTAAGCAACATTCTGTCCTGTGTAGTAATCAGAGCATGTGAGCGGAGCGGAGCGGTGGATTTTGAAGTGAGCATGGAGTGGGCTTTAAAATGGGTCAGAGCGACTCCGGAGTGAGAGCTCTCCTCCGCTCCGAGCCGCTCCCAGCCGCTCAGTGCACACGATCACACAGAAACTGATGTAATATACATGTAGTACAATGCCAAAGCAATAGGTGGCGATGTACAAGCATGAAGGCCATTTTCAACCAATGAGAAGGGTGAACCGTCACTACACATCCTGCTAAGTCCAAAGTAGATTCCGCCATCTTTAAATCACCTCGGGACCTCGGGCGAACACAACATTTATTTTCAGTGAGAAACAAACAAAGTGCAATAAAAAAAAGGATACATTCACTGTGTTCTGCCTCATTTATTGATGAAACGAAACCAACATCAACACAATGTACCACCAAGAGCAGAGAGTTTAGTCTCTCAAGAAAGCGAGAGACCTAAGCTAACGCTGTTGTTGTTAGCTTACATGCTAACGTGAATGGGATCGGCCATAGCATTGCGGCTAGGCTAGCTACCATAGCATAGTACAGCTAGTTGAATGGATAAACGTTATTTAACATTGCAGAATGGGTACGATACAATACGGCTCAATACAAACAGTTGTTAAGGGGCCCAGGGGGTGCAGAGTCATCAACACAATGTACCACCAAGAGCGGAGTTTAGTCTCACAAAAAGCGAGAGACTAAAGCTAACGCTGTTGTTGTTAGCTTACATGCTAACGTGAATGGGATACAAGACAATACGGTTCAATACAAACAATTGTTAAGGGGCCCAGGGGGTGCAGACTATTGTAGTTTTGTCAAATCAAGGTAATTTACATCATGCTCCAAAAAAATTATGCTGAGCGGGCTGTGGAGCGGGGAACGCTTGATGCGCAAATGAAGGTGAGCGGTGAGCGAGCGGAGAGCGACTTGGGGGGGGGGGGCAACATGAGCAAATGAGAGCGGAACCAGACGTCTAGAGTGAAGAGCGGTAGTAATTAGGGCTGACCCCTATTAGTCGAATAGTCGACTAATCGGTCGAAAGGAGCCGTAGTCGACTGCCAACCTCTTAGAAGCGTGGCTAACGCTAATGGCACGCACACCAGAGGCCAACTGCCTAAGAAAACAGGCACAGAGGCACTGAAAGAGGATTTCACCCATCTAATGAACACACTAGACTAGACAAATATCAAGATGTGTCCATCAGTGGACCAATTGCATGCTTTTGCAGAGGACAAGAAGCCTTCAGTCGACTCCTTCAGACATTAAGCACCCCCCCACAGCCCAAATGGAATGATACAAAAATATATTATACTTATTTTTTTTTAGATAGCCGACTAATAGTCGACTAATGGCACATTTTGGCCAATCATAGTTGACTATCCAAATCCTTAGTCGGGGACAGCCCTAGTAGTAATATATTTTCACTGTAGAAGATAGGGTCTTAGCACAGTAGAAGTATAGTATCTTTTTACAGTAGAAGTACAGTATAGTATCTGTTTACAGTAGAAGTACAGTATAGTATCTGTTTACAGTAGAAGTACAGTATAGTATCTGTTTACAGTAGAAGTGCATTATAGTATCTTTTTACAGTATAAGTACAGTATATTATCTGTTTACAGTAGAAGTACAGTATAGTATATGTTTACAGTAGAAGTACAGTATAATATCGGTTTACAGTAGAAGTACAGTAGCTGTTTACAGTAGAAGTACAGTATAGTATCTGTTTACAGTAAAAGTACAGTATGGTACTGCCCACTTTGACAACCTAGGATGGCTTAGAGTAGAGTACAGCAACTTGCAATGGGCCTGGTCTACAAGATACACTACACGACCAAGGTACCCATGTACATGTCAAAATACTTCCCAAAGGTCAGTGAATACCACGATCACAACACCAGAATCATGTTAAACCCAGATTCGGCTCAAATAAGGGACTAAACACATTTCGCAATTATGCCACATAAATGTGGAACGCCCTACCCAAAGCTGTAAAGGAATGTGGATCACTACCCACTTTCAAAACCACTCTCAAGGGACACCTACGGGAGACTGCAATTCAAAACTGGCCCCTGTAAATATCCTAACCCAACCCCCTCCAATGTACAGTCATTTACCTAGTATGGTTTTGTCAATAGTCCAATGTACAATTTTGCTTGTTTGTACAGTGTCTCCCCCCCCCCCCCTCAATGTACAGTTTTGCTTGTTTATACAGTGTTTCTCCCCCCCCACCCCAACCACCTCCAATGTAAATGACCCAGTATGGTTGTCAATATCCCAATGTACCCAACCCCCCCCACACAACCCCACCCAACCTCCTCCAATGTACAGTTTCTACGTCAAATGTATATACTCCCTTTTCTTGACTCCTTCTGTATCACAAACAGTACTGTATTTGCAAATATGGTATGTCATAAATGTATAGATGTAGCAGTACTGACTTTCTGTATGTCATGTATGTCATATATGTCCTGATGAATTGAAAATGGGGGACCCTGATGTAAACAAGATGAAAGTCTTTCTCTGGCCTGCATCCCCTTAACAATTGTGTGTATTGAGCTGTACTGTATTGTACCCATTCTGCAATCTGTTAATAAAGTTTTCAATCAATCAATCAATTCAATCAATGGTATCTGTTTACTAACCAAGTTAACCTGAACCAAGCTAACCTGAACCAAGCCAAACTTACCTGAAATAGTCACTGCAGTCACACAGGAGGGCCTTGTGGGCATTCAACTCAGTGCTGTTGACTTTAATAACCACATCACATAACCTTCCCTCCAGATGCAGCTCATTAAGGATTGTACAGGACATTGTTTCCTTTTCCATATGGGGATTTTAAATTGTATCTACAGAATATATTCAAGCTTACAAACAAGTAGCCGGAAACAACAAGTGATATCTTCACTTGGTCTTCTGAGATCTGAGACCTTCTGAGAGAATTTTTAATATACTGTACACAAATGTTCTAGCATGTTCTATTATGACATCATACTGTGACATCACAAATGTTCTAGAATGTTTTATTATGACATCATACTGTGACATCACAAATGTTCTAGAATGTTTGATTATGACATCATACTGTGACATCACAAATGTTCTAGAATGTTTGATTATGACATCATACTGTGACATCACAAATGTTCTAGAATGTTTGATTATGACATCATACTGTGACATCACAAATGTTCTAGAATGTTTGATTATCATACTGTGACATCACAAATGTTCTAGAATGTTTGATTATGACATCATACTGTGACATCACAAATGTTCTAGAATGTTTGATTATGATCATACTGTGACATCACAAATGTTCTAGATTGTTTGATTATGACATCATACTGTGATATCACAAATGTTCTAGAATGTTTGATTATGACATCATACTGTGATATCACCCATGTTCTAGAATGTTTGATTATGACATCATACTGTGACATCACAACGGAACATGTTTGAGGTCATTTGAATAATATAAATAATATGTTGACATTAAAAAAGAACAAATAAAATGATAAAAAAACTACATAAAACAATGATACAAATTATAATAAAATATTTAAGTAAAATGAATAGAAATAAAGAAAAATAAGACAATGAAATAAAGATAATAATTCATTTAAAAGCTATTTTAAAAAGGTACGTTTTGAGCAGTGCCAACCGAGTCTGCTGTCCTAACAGACTTGGGGTCTGTAGGGTAAGCACTTATTCCCTCCGCCCTGAACATTTATGGAGATGTATGGGCCTTTTAAGTCAGTGATAAAAGTGTCTTTCAAGGATAAGTGAGCTCCTGCACTGATTATTATAGTTCAATATTCAATATTTGATCACCAAAAAACCCAAAAAAGCATAAAAAGGACCCTCCTCGCCCAAAAAGGGCCCCCAAAAATAGCACAGGCCCAGTGCCCTTTTCTGCATTTGAGCACCTGCCCCTCTAAAGTCCTGTGCACGTCCCTGCGCTACAACCATAGAGGGGGCGTTACTGCAAATCAGTACCTTATTCACGTCAGCAATACCGTCAAATCAGAACAGCTTAGTTGAGTGAGGGAGGATCTCGTGAACTCGAGACTAGACTGATGAGTCAATATGATAATTAACGACACAGACCACATTGATATAATCCCCAATTGCTAGGAAATAATGCTAAACACCGGAAAAGGCCATTTATGGGCATGGGACCTTTAATGTGTTTTCTGCACCTTCCTGCGACCTACCTGTGCAGACTATTAGGGGGCTTTCACACTCAGCCTTTTGTATCGAATCACCGTCCCGGAGCACGGGGGGCAGTGTTCTCACTCACCACTTTTGGGGTGCGAGTCGGCGCTGAATCGTTTCACCCCCCTCTGAACGGGACCAGCTGGCAGAGGTGGTCTCGGGGTCGATCCCGGGAGAACGGGGGGTGTGGCTTTGCGAGCTTGTACCTTTTCACGGGCGTGGCGCCTGGTGCTGACATAACGTCATAAATGTTGTTTGCCATTGCTATGTCTATACATATGTTCAATGCATTTATTTCTATTAGACCAGTGGTGCCCAACAAGTCGGCCGTGGTCGACCAGTAGATCGCTCAAAACGCTCAAAAGCGGACTCTACAACACCATCCATTCGTGATAAAATATAACTTCATATTTATTGGCAATTTGTTCATTTTATATCAACATCCAGAGTCCGCAGTCGTGTTAAGACATTCCCGTTTACATTTTCAGTCGACCAGTAGATCAATGACATTCAATATAATCGATGCGAGCATGTTGCATGTGTAGTAACGTTAGCGTTAGCCGTTAGCTTAGCGATATTGTTAACCCTGCAAAACGATCAAAAGCGGGCTCTACAACAGAGTTCCATTCGTGAGAAAAGGGGGGTGGGTTATATTGACAAGGCTTGACAACAGAGGTTCAAATATAGCTTCATATTTATTAGTTATTTGTATCTTTATATCAACATCCATTCTCCAGTCTCCGTGTGAACGTGACTGAACTCAAACTAGAAAGAAACAGACTAAGAAACGACGTAAACTCCATGATCAAAACTGCAAAAAAGAATTTCATCAATGACAAAACTGAGGAAAACAAAACAACGTGAACTTTGGAAATTACTCAATAATCAACTAGGATGCAGTAAAAAACTTAAAACCAGATTCTCAAACATAAACATAAAAACGGACAACACGCTCATCACAGACAAGCTGGATGTAGCCAATTACTTAAACATTTTCTTCACAAACATAGCCACAACACTGGTAAACAAACTACCCTCCCACTCAGGGCTTTATGGGGTAGAACACATAGTAGCTTACTACAAAAACCTAGGGGTCCGCAAGGACGACTTCAAGCTGGAAATGGTAACAACAGATGAGGTACTCAATAAACTGAGCGCCCTCCAACCTAACAAGGCCACTGGCCATGACAACATCCCCTCCAAATTCCTCAGAGACTCAGCAGCCGCCATCACCCCAATCATCACACACATAATAAACCTCTCCATAAAACAGGGACACGTCCCCAAGGACTTCAAAATTGCGAGGGTGACCCCTCTGCACAAAAAGGGCAGCAAATTAGAGCCAGGCAACTACCGCCCTGTTTCTATTCTCACCTCCATCTCGAAAGTCATGGAAAAAATAGTCTACGAACAGGTCGAAAAGTACCTAGCGGAAAAAAATCTAATCTACGAATTCCAATCTGGCTTCAGAACATCCCACTCCACTGACACATGCCTTCTCTATTTGAATGACCACATCAAACAAGAGGTGGACGCAGGCAAATACTGCGGCATGGTCATGCTGGACCTACAAAAGGCCTTTGACACGGTCAATCACTCCATTCTGATTGACAAGCTAAAAGCAATTGGTTTTGATAGTCTATCAGTGAGCTGGATGCAATCCTACCTTGAGGGGAGGGAACAGATGGTGGAGGTAAACGGTACCCTATCCCCCCCTCTCACAGTGAGCTGTGGTGTTCCACAAGGAAGCATACTAGGACCGCTACTGTTCCTAATTTATGCAAATGACATGTCGTCAGCTTGTGACTGCAACTTGTTCCTGTTTGCGGACGACTCAGCCCTGCTGGTCTCTGACAAGAACAAGTTACAGGTTGAAAAAACCCTCAGCTCGGAACTAGGCAGAATCTGCATATGGCTCGCTGATAACAAACTATCATTACACATTGGCAAAACAGAGTCCATTCTCTTCGGTTCAAATAACAAACTCAGCAAGACCGACGGCTTCTCAGTTACAGTGGGTGACAATATTGTCACAAGGAAAGATGAAATTACCTACCTGGGTTCCATCCTAGAGGCTAATCTCTCCTGTGACAAAATGGCATCCAATGTAATAAAAAAAGTCAACCAACGAACTCGATTCCTGTACCGGATCTCCTCTCTGGTAAACAAGAATACCCTGAAGACTCTGGCAGGAGCACTCATTCAGGGGTACTACGACTATGCTTGCACCTCATGGTACCAAAGCACCTCAAAGGCGCTAAAAACAAAATTACAAACATCTCAAAACAAACTGGTCAGACTACTGCTTGACCTTACTCCTAGAACCCACCTCACCCCTGCCCACTTTGACAACCTAGGATGGCTTAGAGTAGATGACAGAGTACAGCAACTTGCAATGGGCCTGGTCTACAAGATACACTACACGACCAAGGTACCCATGTACATGGCAAAATACTTCCCAAAGGTCAGTGAATACCACGATCACAACACCAGAGGGAGCTCCACAAATCATGTTAAACCCAGATTCGGCTCAAATAAGGGACTAAACACGTTTCGCAATTATGCCACATCAATGTGGAACGCCCTACCCAAAGCTGTAAAGGAATGTGGATCACTACCCACTTTCAAAACCTCTCTCAAGAGACACCTACGGGAGACTGCAATTCAACACTGGCCCCTGTAAATATCCTAACCCAACCCCCTCCAATGTACAGTCATTTACCTAGTATGCTTTTGTCAATAGTCCAATGTACAATTTTGTTTGTTTGTACAGAGTCTCCCCCCCCCCCTCAATGTACAGTTTTGCTTGTTTATACAGTGTGCCCCCCCCCCCCCCCCCCCCCAACCACCTCCAATGTAAATTACCCAGTATGGTTGTCAATATCCCAGTGTACCCAACCCCCCCCACCCAACCTCCTCCAATGTACAGTTTCTACGTCAAATGTATATACTCCCTTTTCTTGACTCCTTCTGTATCACAAACAGTACTGTATTTGCAAATCTGGTATGTCATAAATGTATAGATGTAGCAGTACTGACTATCTGTATGTCATGTATGTCATATATGTCCTGATGAATTGAAAATGGGGGACCCTGATGTAAACAAGACGAAAGTCTTTCTCTGGTCTGCATCCCCTTAACAATTGTGTGTATTGAGCTGTACTGTATTGTACCCATTCTGCAATCTGTTAATAAAGTTTTCAATCAATCAATCAATCAACACTTCCTGTGTTTACATTTCGAGCGTGACATCATCGACAATAGCCGGGGGGGTGTCGTGATTTGTAGCAGCAGCAGCAGCGCTCCTCTAGTGCAACAGCAATGAGCGAGTGCGAGAGGGATCTGTTTGGCAGTAGGCTGCTGTGTTATTAGCTGGCTTGCTAGGCTACTTATCCAAGCTACCGATATCCCTCCCATCCGTGCTTTTGCTCATCGACTACGGCAAGCTTACAAGCTCAAAACGCAAACCGTAAACAAAACCCAGAGCGCACCCAGAATGAAGTGTGTACACAAACTAGAGGGGGGAGAGGGGGGGGGGGGGGGTTCGGATCAGATCTCGGCACGGGCGGAACGGAACGAAATAGAAACGAATAGAGTGAGTGAGAAAGGGCCCTAGACACTAGAGGGTGATGTTGCACTATAAAGAAGTAGCCCTTGCATGGATGCATGTGTTTCATTTGTGTGTGTGTGTGTGTGTGTGTGTGTGTGTGTGTGTGTGTGTGTGTATTCACTATCACTCACTCACTCACTCACTCACTCACTCACTCACTCACTCACTCACACTATCACTCACTCACTATCACTCACTCACTATCACTCACTATCACTCACTCACTATCACTCACTCACTCTTTATTCACTATCACTCACTCACTATCTATCACTCATTCACTATCACTCACTCACTATCACTCACTCACTCATTCACTCACTATCACTCACTCACTCACTCACTCACTCACTCACTCACTCACTCACTCACTCACTCACTCACTCACTCACTATCACTCACTCTCTTTATTCACTATCACTCACTCACCCACTCACTCACCCACTCACCCACCCACTCACTCACTCACTCACTCACTCACTCACTCACTCACTCACTCACTCACTCACTCACCCTTTTTTGTGCAGTATGTTGTTAAGCCTACCGTCATTCAGTACACCATGTGTCCACTAGAGGATGATGCTGCACTATTAAAAAGTAGCCTTTGCATGGATGCATGTGTGCTTAATTTGTGCGCGTGTGCACGTGTGTATGTATGTGTGTGTGTGTGTGTGTGTGTGTGTGTGTGTGCGTGCACATGCGCACCAGGGTACAATTGACTTTCTCCCATGTTTTCCAAGTTCTGAATACATTATACATTAACTGCAGACATTGATAAATGATACACATATCTCGGTATAGTGCATGACCCCCTCCAACCTTTAGAATAGAAAGAAAAGCTGGGATGTGTAATTACTTTCCGCACACGTTGCCTAAGTAGATCAAAAGCCATGTTTCTCTGGCAGGGCAGCTCACTGTATTTCCTCTTTCAGCCCATAGTGATTCAATACATTTGTTCCCTCGGGCTGCAGACCAGTCGATTGGACCCTTATTAGAAATTCCAGAGATGGTTTAGTCTGGATGATAAGAAATAGTCTTTCTGTTACTTTTCTTTTTCATCCCAGTGGCTCATCGCCCTTTGAAATTCAAACAAAACATATTTAAATTTGTTCTCAATAGTGGTAGTCCAATTTTTTTTTATCAAACTTTCCCAACTGCATTTGTCAGTGCAAAATGGTTAGTTTATAAAACTGTCTGTGTATGTCTGTAGTATATCCACACATTTTATAAATGGTAAATGGATTGCATTTACAAGATCTCATTTTGAAAATAATGTTAAGTTCATAAATGGACTGCATTTGGTAAATGGTATGCATTTATATAATGTAGCGCTTTTATTCAAAGCACTATACAACTTATGCCTCACATTCACCCATTCACTCACACATTCACACACCTTGCTCGCTCAAGGACACTTCTGGCTCAAGGACACTTCTGGCTCAAGGACACTTCGACTGACTGCCGGGAGGAGCTGGGATTGAACTGGGAACTGACTGGTGGTAGGCTACAGATTAGTATTGAGCATAATTGGCTAAATGTTTGTAAAGTGATCAATCAAAATCCAATCTTGTTAAGCTGTTGCAGCATGATAGGTGTGTCTGAGGCAATCCTCTGAAGAATGATCCTTTGATGGTTGCTCCTTGATGTCTTTGGAAGATAAGTTATTTGATTCATTAAAGTGTCACTTCACCCAAAACCAATGTTGATTTATTTTGCACATAAACTCACACATATTAAAAAAAATCAATAAAATAAACACTCTAAACAGTTTTGCACACATGCATTTAGTTTGACAGCTATTGAGAATAAACGTTTGAATGTGGCCACCAAGTGATGTCATTAGGGACATTGAATCCTCGTGTTGTGTTGATTACAGCTCAATGAAATGATAAGGCAGCAGTCCCTATAAGACAAGGTATTACTATTGTTTCATCTACATCATTTCACGGAGCTGTAATTAACACAAGGATTCAATGTACCTGACGACATCACTGGTGGCCACATTCAAACTCATTCAACTCAATAACTGTCAAACTAAATGAATGTCTGCAAAACTGTTAAAGGAACACGCCAACATTTTGGGAAATTAGCTTACCGTCTTCAAGCAGGGGCTCTCCGTCTCTGGAGCGCAGGTCCCACAGACAGCAGGGGCTCTCCGTCTCTGGAGCGCAGGTCCCACAGACAGCAGGGGCTCTCCGTCTCTGGAGCGCAGGTCCCACAGACAGCAGGGGCTCTCCGTCTCTGGAGCGCAGGTCCCACAGACAGCAGGGGCTCTCCGTCTCTGGAGCGCAGGTCCCACAGACAGCAGGGGCTCTCCGTCTCTGGAGCGCAGGTCCCACAGACAGCAGGGGCTCTCAGTCTCTGGAGCGCAGGTCCCACAGACAGCAGGGGCTCTCAGTCTCTGGAGCGCAGGTCCCACAGACAGCAGGGGCTCTCAGTGGAAGGGGACCGTTTGCTCCCTGATTGAGTAGGGTATATCTGCAGAGCCACAGAGCCCTGGCTTGTACTGTGTGTGAGGGCTTGTACTGTGTGTTGTTTCCGGTAAAACCCGGAAGTAGTCAGTTTGTGCTGTTTATTTTTAACCCTAACCCTAACCCTAACCCTAACCCGCAACACGGAACACAGAAATGCAAATGCTGTCGAGTCCTCACTGCTTGTAGAAATAAACAGCACAAACTTCCGGGTTTTACAGGAAACAACACACAGTACAAGCCCTCACACACAGTACAAGCCGGGCTCTGCGGCTCTGCAGATATATGCTATTGCCCTGATTGGGCCTTTTCACAACCAAAGCACTTCAACTCGTACAGAACGCAGCGGCCCGCCCGATCTCTGTGGTGGAAAATAGCCGAAGCGAATAACTTACTCAGTCAAAAAGAGACCTGGTTAACCCTTTCACTGCCACACTACCAAAGGGTTAACCCTTTCCCTGCGACAATACAGAAGGTTAACCCTTTCACTGCCACACGACAAAGGGTTAACCCTTTCACTATCACACTACAGAAGGTTAACCCTTTCACTGCCACACTACAGACGGTAACCGATTTCTCTATAAAAAAAATTTAATTGTGTTTTTGGTAGATATTTTTTTTGTTTTTTTCCCTCCGGGCAGTCCGGCAGAGAGAGAGAGGAAGTATGGGAGATAGACGGGGGAAGACATTCGGCAAAGGTCGCCGGGTCCGGGAGTCGAACCCGGGACGGCCGTGTTGCACCGCAGTGCTGTACGTGGTGCGCCACCCCGGCGCCCCGGTAACCGATTTATTAACTCAATCAAAGTATCAATACAAAATAGTCAGAGTTTAGACTGGATGACTCTCAAGGTAGTGTTTAGCTATAGGACACTGGGATCGAGAGACCCCCCCCCACCGCATCTCGGAACGTCTTCATACAAAACTGGAAAGGGCGGGGGGGGGGGGCAAAGATATCTGATATCTTTGGGGACATAATGGAAAAGTGGGGAAGGGGGGAAGGAATGGGGGAGGGTAGGAAGGAAAGATGGGGGAGAGGTCAAAGAGAGGGGGGAAGGGGGTCTTACATCTCCAACCTACCAAAGTCAGCCCATGTTACCTTGATACTGTCTTTTTACTATCATGCACTTTGTTACTAAATAATCGTCCTTGCCTATAGATATTACTACCTACTATTCTAATAGTGTCTTTACTACTATGAGCTGAAGACTGTAGCACCCAAGTGTCAACACTGTTTGATGAACATTGTGACTCAGCTGATAGAGTTGTACCCTTCCTGCTGACCTGTTGTACAGAACTTGTAAATCGCTCTCTGGATAAAAAGCATCATCTGAATGACTAAATGTAAATGCAAATGTAGCTAAGGCCGCTGACACTGGATGAAAGGTGTCGTAGGGACGACTATGCATTTCCCTAATAGGGCCTAACGAACTTCAATAAAGGAATATCTTATCTTAAGCCCCTTTTTTCCCATAAGCCATCTGCAGTGTTTTGCCTCTGAACAGAACCCCTGACTGTAACAATATAAGTTATAAGTTGATCCTGCTCAAAGCACTTGACTTCACCATTACACTGACACACTTGTAAATACGTTAATTCTTGTTAGATTGCCCGACTGTATTATTTTCCTCGCTGTGTGGAATACAGTTGCGTCTGAGGGGAGTGGCCGCTGGCTGACAGTGCTCCCTGCTGTCTCGGGTGTCGGAGAGGAGACGCACAGATGAGAGAGATGAGAATGAATGAATGAAAACTTTATTTAACAGATTGCAGAATGGGTACAATACAGTACGGCTCAATACACACAATTAAGGGGATGCAGACCAGAGAAAGACGTTTGTCTTGTTTACATCAGGGTCCCCCATTTTCAATTCATAGACGCACCAAAATCCATTGCGGGGTGAAAATTTGCCGCAAAACATTAATATCTTTGGAACCGTTTGTGTTCAATTGTATCTGACTCGGGAGATGATCTTCTCTCGTCACAATTGAAATTGTATTTCTCCGTCGAGCAAAAGCTGGCTGGCAGTCTCATTGAATAATATACGCACTCCGAAAGTCTATAAACTTGTGCATAACGGAGCAGAGGTCCCCAACCATCGGGTCGCGGACCGATGTAATATAAAACACTTAATTAGCCGTGCATTGGTAATACAATTGGTATCAGCTGTGTAATGTCTTAATTTAGGCACGACAGTGTCGTTGTAGGAGATGCATTCAATCTAACATTGAAGCTAACCAATATATAGAAATGTGTCATACAGACTTGGAGATGGAGCCAAGTGAGGTATTCAGAAGTTCAAGTGAGGTGTGTTTGTTTTTATTTCTTCAGGCTTGAAAAGTCAAAATAAAACAATTATTATGTTCTTCTCGTTTGCCTCACGTCTCACGTAATTTTCAGTTAAAGGGTCATTAGAAATAACTTATTTCAAAGCCATTCTAAACAACGAACGTTCCTCACACGGCGTTCTGAAAAACAAATCTCAGATAGGCCGCACCCCCTGCCGATTTAAAGTTCCGACGTGCCTGTATTATATTACATTACACAAACTAAAAACAGATATTACATTACATTACATTACACAAACTAAAAACAGATATTACATTACATTACACAAACTAAAAACAGATATTACATTACATTACACAAACTAAAAACAGATATTACATTACATTACACAAACTAAAAACAGATACATTACATTACACAAACTAAAAACAGATATTACATTACATTACACAAACTAAAAACCGATATTGTCTGAATTACTAGAAGAAAGAAATGCACCACCTTTGGCTGATAGTAATTTATTAATTTCTTAGGATTTCTTTTGGTCTAATAAATGTTTAAGGTTCTTAGATGGATCCCCTGCTGCCTCCTCCTCCTCTTCCTCATCCTCTTCCTCATATTCCTCTTCCTCCCCCTCCTCCTCTTCCTCATCTTCCTCATCCTCCTCCTCCTCCTCCTCATCTTCCTCCTCTTCCTCCTCCTCCTCCTCCAACTCTTCCTCATCTTCCCCCTCCTCCTCCTAATCCTCCTCCTCCTCCTACTCTTCCTCCTCCTCCTCCTCCTCCTCCTAATCCTCCTCCTGCTCCTCCTGCTCCTCCTCCTCCTCCTCCTCCTCCTCCTCCTCCTCCTCCTCCTCCTCCTCCTCCTCCTCCACGGGGAGCAGCGTACTGGCTCATGTTAAATGGCAGGCCATGCATTATGCAGCAGCTTACGCCACAGCGCTGGAGCTTAATGTCCTCGGCTGCAGTCCACCTGTCGCTGCTCTGGTCGTAGTGCTCCACCTTGCTGATGTCATTGTAGCCTCCGACCACGAAGAGCAGGTCGTCCAGCACCGCGATGCCAAAGAAGCAGTGGGGGGTGATCATGACGGGCAGGGCGCTCCAGGAGTCAGTCAAGGGGCTGTAGGCCTCCGCGCTACGCAGGGCATTTCCAGGGTCCCTGCACCCTCCCACCTGAGGACAGGACACATGAGAGGAATGTTTTAGTGTGTGGCTCAGGCAGGCAGGCAGGTAGGCAGACACTGTATTAATCCACTTAGGGAAATGAGGGCATCACAGAAGCATTGCAAGTCAAATGATACATATTGTAGCTAAGGGGCTACAGAACCCTGACTGTATTTAAATGTTAGATTAAACCACTACGAAAGAATATTAATTAGCCAGACATTATAGGTACACAAAATGGCGGACACTCTATTAACTGCGAGGGGACAGTGATACAAGTTGAACAATCACTTTAATAGTAATAGAAAGCATACATATTATATAACACCGATTTCCTTTAATACGTTAATGTCAATGCAACAATGTCAGAGGTAACGATAGTCCTGAACTACGAGTACTCGACCATTGATGCTTGGAATGGAGGGAGAAGAAGCAAGCAGCACGGGGAAAGCAAGATGGCGGGTGGAGACGGTAATTCTCTGGAGCTCCTACTCCAGAGAGCTGCAGACAAACTTGGGATAATCCTGTCGTCGCTGGTGAGGAGGGTCTCGTACGGACCGGGTTCCTGTATTCCTAGCGCCCGATGGCAGGATTAATAGCTATTAGTCCAAAAGCCCGTTGGCATGGTTGATAGCTAGTTAGCCCTTGTGTACTTAGGCTAACCCGCATGGAGTCTTCAATAGGTAGTTAAATCCAGAACGCCGCTGGGTTCAACTACTGTATAAGTCTCTCAACGTTACTTCGCTCGCACAAGTCACTATACTTTGCCAATAGTGGCTCGACAATATTATGGGGTATCTAATTAGCTGTACAGCTCTCTGTCAAGATCAGTGATGCCGGTAACGCGTTACTAAGTAACGCGTTATTGTAATCTGATTACTTTCCCCCGAAAATAGTAATCTAACGCGTTAATCTTTAAAAGCCAGTAATCTGATTGCAGTTACTTGTCCAAGTGGCTGTGCATTACTATTTCGTTACTATCTCATCATAAATTCATAATGCAGGCGGAATGCAGTATTTTATTTCGTTTTCGACAGTCAAAAATACATTTTTGAGCTGTTTTTCTTATTTGGGAGTGACGTGGTGTGGCAGTGAAAGGGTTACACAAGAATGTGTCCTCGCGGCGTGACTGGACTCTCTGTCTGTGAGTGACTCTGCTTTGGCCCAATCACATTCCCCATCCACAGTCTGCGAATCAGAGGCAGAGTAGGGCGGGTCTTCACAGCACGTCATGTGACATATGCGCCAATCGTCTGACAGCAGGGCTCCGTTGCATTCGTCTGAGAATTCCACCCCAAAACGCTTGTCTAAACGAAGTGAAACCGCAAGAAGACTAGAGAGACATTTATAAAAACAATTTAATAGTTACAGTTGATATAATTGAATAGTTCAGCCTGCATTTGTTAGATGTGAATGGATACACTGGTTTTGTAAAACCACTGGCTGGCTGCTCTAATGCTCTCCCACAGTTCTCCAGGTGGGAGAACACGAGTGACACAGAGAGGGGAGAGAGACACACACACACACACACACACACACACACACACACACAAGCACAAGCACACGCACACACGCGCACACACACACACACATACACACAGAGAGGGAGAGAAGGGATTATATTATAATAATAATAATAATAATAATAATAATAATAATAATAATAATAATAATAATAATAATAATAATTATTATTATTATTATTATTATTATTATTATTATTATTATTATTATTATATTAGAGATGTAGGCTGTCTGGGTGGGGTTGGAGAGAAAGAGGCATGGGGTGAGAGAGAGAGAGAGAGAGAGAGAGAGAGAGAGAGAGAGAGAGAGGTGAGAGAGAGAGAGAGAGAGAGGGGTGAGAGAGAGAGAGAGAGAGAGAGAGAGAAAAGCTCTTATTTGCCAGATTTACAGTTAATTTACATGTTAAAGAGAGACTGCTTGTATGTTTATAGAGAGACATTTATAAAAACAATTTAATAGTTACAGTTGATATAATTGAATAGTTCAGCCTGCATTTGTTAGATGTGAATGGATACACTGGTTTTGTAAAACCACTGGCTGGCTGCTCTAATGCTGTGAGCATCATAGACTGTTGCTTTACCATACTTGATGGTACAGAAGCTGAAGCACTAGTTTAACAATTTACGTTATGTGCAGAGAAACAAGTTAAAAACAATTTATGCACTTTCAATAAAGCGTTTAAAAAAACTGTTGGGGGAACGACGACGACTTCGTAACCTAGTTACTTTCAAAGTAACTAAGTTACTCTGATAATCAAGTAATCAGTAAAGTAACTTGGATTACTTTTTAAAGGAGTAATCAGTAATCAGTAATCGGATTACTTTTACAAGTAATCTGTGGCATCACTGGTCAAGATACGTTGCTTGTCGTCCTGTTACTGCTACCAAACGTTTCTTCTATAACACACACTCTGTCTTAGTTACCTGTGGAATGAGTCTGTTCATCCCCACAGATCAATATGCTCTCTCTCTCACTTTGCCCAGGCATGTTTCAAGAACCCTGCGCATGCGCTCACGCTGTCTACGGCGTTAAGAATGGAACATGTACAAATAAGCGAATGATGAATACTGGTAGGTAAACAGATGACGTGAAATATATATCTTATATATATAAACAATATATAAGTTATACAAAATAATAAACGCAGACTCTATGTGTTAATCTGGACCTTCAGAACACATATCTATAGAAATATCTAGTATAAAGCATTTGTCTCTGTGTGCACCTACCGCATAGACTTGTCCTCTATACGCAGCGACTCCCACTGCGCCACGCCTGCTGCTCATGGGGGCGATCAGAGTCCACTGGTCGGTGTCTGGGCTGTAGCACTCAGCTGTGAACAGACACTCCTCCCCGTTGAAGCCACCACAGATGTAAACCTGTAATAAGAAAGAATATTCTAATTTAGTTTATATATTCCATTTGATTTCATTCTACTTTAATTGTCTGTTAATGTTGATGCACCAAAGGACCCAGACACATCTTTTGTATGTGCAAGCTTACTTGGCAATAAAGACATTTATGATTTCTGATCTAACGTTCCTTGTGTTCATCTAGCACCCTGTGTCCCTCAGTTCCACCCACCTTGCCCTGGAGGGCTGCTGCCCCGGCGCCGCTCCTGCGCTCCAGCATGGGTGAGATCAGTGTCCACTGGTCGGTTTCAGGCTCGTAGCGCTCGGCGGTGTTCAGCGCGTGTCCGTCCTCCCCTCCCATGGCATAGATACAGCCGTCCAACGTGACCATGCTGAGGTGACAGCGGCGTGAGTGCATGGGAGCCGCCTGCAGCCAGCTGCGAGTGACAGGGTTGAACCTGCGCACACTGCTGAGATGCTGCCCACCGCCACAGCCGCCGACACAGTAGACCAGACCGTGGAGAAAAGCGGTGGCGTGGGCGGCCCGGGGACTCTCCCCCTCAACGCTCACGTCCATCCATCCACCGGCTCGGATGTTGTAAGCCTCCATGCTACCCCGGCCTCCGATGGCCAATAGGACCTCCTGGGGCCGGCGTGGGCGGGTCAGGGGGTTTGGGAGCCTGTCGGAGCCAGGGGGGTTCAGGACGCTGAGGATGAGGGCCCTGCAGTCGTGGCTGTCCCTCACCACAGGGTTGTTCTGGACGTTGTTCAGCAAGTAGTCAGGCCTCATCAAGCCCATGCGAACCTGGGAAGAGACAAGCAGACAGCGGGTACAACTTAGACATCGGTTGTAGACGGTTTCTGTTGCTAGGGAACAGTTTGGACCCAAATGTTTGAGAACCACTGTACTAGGGAACCTAGTGTTGTTTTAATGTAATGCACACTAATACAATTCTTTTTTTTTCTTTTTTTTATAAATGTTTTTCTTATATTTTATTTTCATACATAAAACAGAACATAACAGTACATAATAATAATAATAATAATAATAATAATAATAATAATAATAATAATAATAATAATAATAATAATAATAATAATAATAATAATAATAATAATAATAATAATAATAATAATAATAACAATGACAACAGCGACGACAACAATAATAACAGTAACATGAATCATAATGACCTTGACAAGAGACAGACAAACAAGAAAAAGTAAAATAATAAAAATGTAATTAAAAATAATGTGGCTCAGGCACTAGCAACCATGTTTGTGTATCCGTAATACAATTAGTTACCTTGGGCAGAAGCAAAGGGATGTCTGCTTTACGCTCCTCTTGGGAGTGGTCGATCCAACGGAGGATGGCCTCGAACACCGTCTCCTCACTCTTCACGTTCAGGTCATCCCTCTCGATGATGTCCACCAGTTGCTGCGGGGACAGCTCCACAAACTCCTGTGAGACATGCAACATCTCCTCAAAGTGGCACACGATGAAGAGATGGGCCTTGCGCCTCAGGTCAGGGCAGTAGTAGATGTCCGCAAACATCCAGATGCCAACACAGTTTTCCAGAGACAGCTGGCCTTCTAGGAAGTCAGAGCACGCTCCTACTATGCCAGTGACAAGAAGCTCGTCTGCAGCCACCAGAAGCTCTTCCACGTTCTCTGCTGTCACCAGCACAAAGCGTGTGTAGGCGTACTCTATGATGAGCTGCATCATAGCCGCGGACACCCCAGGGATAGTGTAGACTGCTTTCTCTGAGTCGCTCCAGCGAGTGAAGAGGGCTCTGTGGGACGCAGAGTATAGAGATATCTGATGAGTAAACAGTAAGCAACATTCTGTCCTGTGTAGTAATCAGAGCATGTGAGCGGAGCGGAGCGGTGGATTTTGAAGTGAGCATGGAGTGGGCTTTAAAATGGGTCAGAGCGACTCCGGAGTGAGAGCTCTCCTCCGCTCCGAGCCGCTCCCAGCCGCTCAGTGCACACGATCACACAGAAACTGATGTAATATACATGTAGTACAATGCCAAAGCAATAGGTGGCGATGTACAAGCATGAAGGCCATTTTCAACCAATGAGAAGGGTGAACCGTCACTACACATCCTGCTAAGTCCAAAGTAGATTCCGCCATCTTTAAATCACCTCGGGACCTCGGGCGAACACAACATTAATTTTCAGTGAGAAACAAACAAAGTGCAATAAAAAAAAGGATACATTCACTGTGTTCTGCCTCATTTATTGATGAAACGAAACCAACATCAACACAATGTACCACCAAGAGCAGAGAGTTTAGTCTCTCAAGAAAGCGAGAGACCTAAGCTAACGCTGTTGTTGTTAGCTTACATGCTAACGTGAATGGGATCGGCCATAGCATTGCGGCTAGGCTAGCTACCATAGCATAGTACAGCTAGTTGAATGGATAAACGTTATTTAACATTGCAGAATGGGTACGATACAATACGGCTCAATACAAACAGTTGTTAAGGGGCCCAGGGGGTGCAGAGTCATCAACACAATGTACCACCAAGAGCGGAGTTTAGTCTCACAAAAAGCGAGAGACTAAAGCTAACGCTGTTGTTGTTAGCTTACATGCTAACGTGAATGGGATACAAGACAATACGGTTCAATACAAACAATTGTTAAGGGGCCCAGGGGGTGCAGACTATTGTAGTTTTGTCAAATCAAGGTAATTTACATCATGCTCCAAAAAAATTATGCTGAGCGGGCTGTGGAGCGGGGAACGCTTGATGCGCAAATGAAGGTGAGCGGTGAGCGAGCGGAGAGCGACTTGGGGGGGGGGGGGCAACATGAGCAAATGAGAGCGGAACCAGACGTCTAGAGTGAAGAGCGGTAGTAATTAGGGCTGACCCCTATTAGTCGAATAGTCGACTAATCGGTCGAAAGGAGCCGTAGTCGACTGCCAACCTCTTAGAAGCGTGGCTAACGCTAATGGCACGCACACCAGAGGCCAACTGCCTAAGAAAACAGGCACAGAGGCACTGAAAGAGGATTTCACCCATCTAATGAACACACTAGACTAGACAAATATCAAGATGTGTCCATCAGTGGACCAATTGCATGCTTTTGCAGAGGACAAGAAGCCTTCAGTCGACTCCTTCAGACATTAAGCACCCCCCCACAGCCCAAATGGAATGATACAAAAATATATTATACTTTTTTTTTTTTTAGATAGCCGACTAATAGTCGACTAATGGCACATTTTGGCCAATCATAGTTGACTATCCAAATCCTTAGTCGGGGACAGCCCTAGTAGTAATATATTTTCACTGTAGAAGATAGGGTCTTAGCGCAGTAGAAGTATAGTATCTTTTTACAGTAGAAGTACAGTATAGTATCTGTTTACAGTAGAAGTACAGTATAGTATCTGTTTACAGTAGAAGTACAGTATAGTATCTGTTTACAGTAGAAGTGCATTATAGTATCTTTTTACAGTATAAGTACAGTATATTATCTGTTTACAGTAGAAGTACAGTATAGTATATGTTTACAGTAGAAGTACAGTATAATATCGGTTTACAGTAGAAGTACAGTATCTGTTTACAGTAGAAGTACAGTATAGTATCTGTTTACAGTAAAAGTACAGTATGGTACTGCCCACTTTGACAACCTAGGATGGCTTAGAGTAGAGTACAGCAACTTGCAATGGGCCTGGTCTACAAGATACACTACACGACCAAGGTACCCATGTACATGTCAAAATACTTCCCAAAGGTCAATGAATACCACGATCACAACACCAGAATCATGTTAAACCCAGATTCGGCTCAAATAAGGGACTAAACACATTTCGCAATTATGCCACATAAATGTGGAACGCCCTACCCAAAGCTGTAAAGGAATGTGGATCACTACCCACTTTCAAAACCACTCTCAAGGGACACCTACGGGAGACTGCAATTCAAAACTGGCCCCTGTAAATATCCTAACCCAACCCCCTCCAATGTACAGTCATTTACCTAGTATGGTTTTGTCAATAGTCCAATGTACAATTTTGCTTGTTTGTACAGTGTCTCCCCCCCCCCCCCCTCAATGTACAGTTTTGCTTGTTTATACAGTGTTTCTCCCCCCCCCACCCCAACCACCTCCAATGTAAATGACCCAGTATGGTTGTCAATATCCCAATGTACCCAACCCCCCCCCACACAACCCCACCCAACCTCCTCCAATGTACAGTTTCTACGTCAAATGTATATACTCCCTTTTCTTGACTCCTTCTGTATCACAAACAGTACTGTATTTGCAAATATGGTATGTCATAAATGTATAGATGTAGCAGTACTGACTTTCTGTATGTCATGTATGTCATATATGTCCTGATGAATTGAAAATGGGGGACCCTGATGTAAACAAGATGAAAGTCTTTCTCTGGCCTGCATCCCCTTAACAATTGTGTGTATTGAGCTGTACTGTATTGTACCCATTCTGCAATCTGTTAATAAAGTTTTCAATCAATCAATCAATTCAATCAATGGTATCTGTTTACTAACCAAGTTAACCTGAACCAAGCTAACCTGAACCAAGCCAAACTTACCTGAAATAGTAACTGCAGTCACACAGGAGGGCCTTGTGGGCATTCAACTCAGTGCTGTTGACTTTAATAACCACATCACATAACCTTCCCTCCAGATGCAGCTCATTAAGGATTGTAGAGGACATTGTTTCCTTTTCCATATGGGGATTTTAAATTGTATCTACAGAATATATTCAAGCTTACAAACAAGTAGCCGGAAACAACAAGTGATATCTTCACTTGGTCTTCTGAGATCTGAGACCTTCTGAGAGAATTTTTAATATACTGTACACAAATGTTCTAGAATGTTCTATTATGACATCATACTGTGACATCACAAATGTTCTAGAATGTTTGATTATGACATCATACTGTGACATCACAAATGTTCTAGAATGTTTGATTATGACATCATACTGTGACATCACAAATGTTCTAGAATGTTTGATTATCATACTGTGACATCACAAATGTTCTAGAATGTTTGATTATGACATCATACTGTGACATCACAAATGTTCTAGAATGTTTGATTATGATCATACTGTGACATCACAAATGTTCTAGATTGTTTGATTATGACATCATACTGTGATATCACAAATGTTCTAGAATGTTTGATTATGACATCATACTGTGATATCACCCATGTTCTAGAATGTTTGATTATGACATCATACTGTGACATCACAACGGAACATGTTTGAGGTCATTTGAATAATATAAATAATATGTTGACATTAAAAAAGAACAAATAAAATGATAAAAAAAACTACATAAAACAATGATACAAATTATAATAAAATATTTAAGTAAAATGAATAGAAATAAAGAAAAATAAGACAATGAAATAAAGATAATAATTCATTTAAAAGCTATTTTAAAAAGGTAAGTTTTGAGCAGTGCCAACCGAGTCTGCTGTCCTAACAGACTTGGGGTCTGTAGGGTAAGCACTTATTCCCTCCGCCCTGAACATTTATGGAGATGTATGGGCCTTTTAAGTCAGTGATAAAAGTGTCTTTCAAGGATAAGTGAGCTCCTGCACTGATTATTATAGTTCAATATTCAATATTTGATCACCAAAAAACCCAAAAAAGCATAAAAAGGACCCTCCTCGCCCAAAAAGGGGCCCCCAAAAATAGCACAGGCCCAGTGCCCTTTTCAGCATTTGAGCACCTGCCCCTCTAAAGTCCTGTGCACGTCCCTGCGCTACAACCATAGAGGGGGCGTTACTGCAAATCAGTACCTTATTCACGTCAGCAATACCGTCAAATCAGAACAGCTTAGTTGAGTGAGGGAGGATCTCGTGAACTCGAGACTAGACTGATGAGTCAATATGATAATTAACGACACAGACCACATTGATATAATCCCCAATTGCTAGGAAATAATGCTAAACACCGGAAAAGGCCATTTATGGGCATGGGACCTTTAATGTGTTTTCTGCACCTTCCTGCGACCTACCTGTGCAGACTACTAAGGGGGCTTTCACACTCAGCCTTTTGTATCGAATCACCGTCCCGGAGCACGGGGGGCAGTGTTCTCACTCACCACTTTTGGGGTGCGAGTCGGCGCTGAATCGTTTCACCCCCCGCTGAACGGGACCAGCTGGCAGAGGTGGTCTCGGGGTCGACTCCAATAGGGGGTATCTGCAGCGCCGCAGAGCCAGTCTGGACGGGTATAAATGGTCTGGAGAAGTATAAGTGGTCTGGACAAGTAGTTGCGAATGGGGGGGGGGGGGGTTCGTCTCGTTTACATAGGTACATTATACAGACAGTAATGTTACATCTAGACATACCAGATCTAGTAATAATAGGGTAAACTTAACTTTCGTCTCAGTAACAATGTTCATCTAGACATGTAATAATAGAGTAAACTTGTACCCATACAGTGTTACATCTAGACATACCAGATCTAGTAATAATAGAGTAAACTTAACTTTCGTCTCAGTAACAATGTTCATAAAGTGTTGAGTGCTACAGTGTAGTTAGTTTATTAGGACAATTCCACCATTGTGGGGCAAGGACTAAGAATAGGCGACTTCTCTTTGATGACCCTCCCGGAGCTTGGATAGGAGTAGGAATAAACTGTACATATACAGCACTGTTTGAACCTGGCACACAACATACTTCACATGTCATTTTTCTTTTTGTGGAGACGAAGATGATGAGTACCGGTCTTCTCCTCAGACATTCAATACAAGTACGACTCAAGACACAGAACATTGCAGAATGGGTACAATACAGTACGGCTCAATACACACAATTGTTAAGGGGGTGCAGACCAGAGAAAGAAGTTTTGTCTTGTCTTCTCGTACTGAAAACGTGACTGTTAGCACAGAGACGGCTGCAGTTACACACAGGGCCATTTTCGTTTAGTTTTCAGGGTCAGTTTCGCTTTTCAGAACGCAACGTAATGGCAGGCAAGTTGCCCAGTCCACACGAGCGCTGGATTTAATATAACCATGATTGTATGTGCGCAGTTGCACTGTTCGGCCACACACAACCGGGGATTTGCTACACTGCAACCCCGGTCTTTGAAAACCGGAGTCCAGGGTGAAGTTTTGCGGTTTTGTGTGGGCATAGCAACCAAGGTTCCCAGTGTACAGCAGAGCTGTCGCAATTATTTCCCATGTTCACGGCAGACTGTAAAAACCAATAGCAAGTTAGCAACCGAGCGCGGGGTAGAGAGATTAGTGTCTCGTTTACATCAGGGTCATATCGACCCTGTACCCGTTGCTCTTGAAGGGCTATTAGACAAGTACAGTACAATGAGAGAGGTAGTGCGACTGTAACTGAGGGGTACAATTCCCTGACTGTATTGATAAGTATGGTATCATTAAACCACTACCGCTTTATGTACTTTAACTACTGGCCATACAGTACACGATATCTAAATATGATGAACACTTTCCCACATATGAAATCAGGTCCACACAAATGTAACAGTCGAATATTTAATATAGCAAAAGGTATATACAATAGTTACTTATTACATTTATGATTTGAATGCACTTGTAAGGCAAATGAGTATTCGTAGGCAAATCAACACTGAATGTCCAATCTCTGGTTACGCAGGAAGCAAGTATACAACCTGGTTCTTAGGGAATTATAGCGATGGTACTTAATGATTATAGCGGGGTATACTAAAGGGGTCCTGCCGGTTGTAAGTCAGTAGGGGGGGGGTTAGGAGAGCCGTCAGCTGTATCCCATCTGGCCAACGATTTCTGGGGAGAATTCAGGTACAGAACACAGTGCCCGCAGAATCTTGATCCACAGATGAATACACTTGGGCCCTCTTGTAGACGGTAGCTGTAGGCTGTAGGTCCACAACGAAGGAGAAGCGAGGCGACCTCGGTCTGGGTTGAGCGCCGTCTCACCTGGGCTCCTCTCGGGGGTAATTCCAACACTCACCGGTGTTGGCTGTTATCCGCTCCACAATCAAAGCAAATATATATTCCAATCCGTATAGGGCTCAGCAGTCGTCCGGGTAGGTAATCCAATGTGCAGGTCCCCTCTGTCCTCGTCTAGAACTCCTCGGATGCAAGCACCACATGTGGTCTGCCCAACCTGGTTAAGCTTCTAGATAACACGAGGAGGCGATGGGGATGCTACTCACTTTAGAACTCTATACCGCACGATGCACCATACATAATAGACTATTATTAACTTAATAGAAATACGTCCCACTCGACGGTACAGTGCCAAACTATGACAATTCAGCTATTAATTTACACGAGGTCTCAATGCCTATTCTGGGGCCAAATAGACCATACTGCACCACACGCTGGTCGTGGGTGAGGCTTCACGTCTGTTACTAGGTTGGAGGGTAAAGGACTAAGGGTCGTCTACATTTACTTGCGCCATATTTATATGCGCGGTGAACAAATAGTACCATTCGTATTTCGGTAGCCGTATTCCTACGCGGAACCGGGGCTAGTAACGACATGTTCGTCGGCGCTATTGAACTTGACTCAAGGGGCTTGTCTGCTGGCGCCAGGTCCTTGTCCAATGAGAGAATGAACTATTATGGGCTGTAGTAGACTAAAGGGATATTCAGTGTATGAATATACAAGGGATATCGAACGATATACAAATACTATTAAATATATATCCATAAATAAATATATATATTCGGTTTAATCTGATCCTTCACAACAGCGACCTTCCACACGTTACTCTCCCAGTGAGAATCTGCGCTGCCAGGCTGGCCGCACATGCGTCGGAGGAAAGCATGAGACAGTCTCCGGCCTCTCGGACCAACAGTAGTGGGGGGGGGGGCGCACAACAACCAGAAAGGGGGTTGGGAATTGGCATAACGACTAACAGTGGGATGGGAGAAAAATCGGAAAAAGGAGGGGGGGGAAAAGATAATAAAAAAAAACTCGAATGATTGCGGAGGAGGAGGCTCTTGTAGGGGATTCGGTAGTTGATGGGGAGCCAGTGGAGTTTTTGCAGGGTGGGGGTGATGTGCTGCCAGGGTTTGGTGTGCGTGAGGACCATTGCAGCCGAGTTCAGCGCTGTTTCTTCCTTTCACGGTCGATTCTGTCATCGAATGCCTCCCGCTCACTAATATGAAAAAGCATAACATACAAAATGTAAAAAAAGGTTGACAATGCAATATTCTGGTAATTCTACACTGTACCACTATACATAGTTAGGTCTAATAGCGATATGACCAGGACAACACATACTGTGACAATAAATTCAAAACAAGACATTTAAAAGAGAAAATGTTTCAGATAATAAAAACGAATCTGATGATTAGGATAATGTTGGCATGCCTTTTGTCGACATCTGGGGTCCAGAAGATTTCTTCAGCCCTCTTACTGGTGACCTCATTGACTGCTGCAATAGCGCTTATAGTGGCCTGTCATGGAGAGAGAAGATTACAGTTTACCCCATGAGACAGAAGTAAATGAGCCCCTGGATCATGCATTATTTTTCAATAACTGCACACATTAGAATTGAAATCTCTCAACAAAGGCTTGTTTCATACATAGTGAAAAGTAAAAATATCATACAAATTCACCTCAGGCAGCAAGACCTCAAGGATATAGGCTACATTATCCAGGATGGGTACAGATGAGACTGTGCTGGCCAGGATGTTTGACAAGAAGTCAAACACTGCGTTTTGATGCCAGTCGTCCTGAAAATAGACTGGGGCACACGTTGACCATGACCGCTTCTTGCTTGGTGACATCTGGATGTACTTCTGCAACCAGTTTGACGGTTCTCTGCCACTTACGATGGCCTGAGAGTACAGAAAAGCAAGGAGAGAGAATCGTCCAGGATCAAATCATTGTAGACAGTCAGATGGGCTTGGTAAACACAGATTTGGCAACAGGTGCCAACATACTGTACCTTTAGGTGTTCTTTAGTCCGATGTGCTGTGATGATGAAGTCCACCAGCTTTTTTTGTTCAGCACTGCGGTCCATGGCAACCTGGAGGTGTTGTGGGATACTGGTAGTAATCCTTGAAGTCCGAGGCACCCTGTAAACAGGTTGTAGCAGTCCTTGGAGCAGACACCTCGACTCCCTGGTCCTGTGGGC
The DNA here is from genome assembly GCF_963971535.1 of Notolepis coatsorum. Taxonomy (NCBI): domain Eukaryota; kingdom Metazoa; phylum Chordata; class Actinopteri; order Aulopiformes; family Paralepididae; genus Notolepis; species Notolepis coatsorum. The sequence goes on along the minus strand of NC_140165.1, from coordinate 8,623,219 downwards.
AAACCTCTTGCCGTGCCTTTCAAATTATGAAAAAATAAGTTATTATTGCTTCAACACATGTTGACTAATTATACTCTAAGATACTGTAACGTACCCCTCAGTTTGGAAGCGCTCCATTAGTAGAGTACACCACCACTCACGAATTGAGTTAATGTCCAACTAAAAATCACAGACATGACAAACAATAACATGGGATTATCATTAATGGCCAACGAGTTGTACAATTGAGCTATATTGGTAGGCAATGGCATGATGTCATGAGAATGATATGAAGTGGTATTTTTAAGTAATTGCAATCACAAGTATCTCTGCTTGCAAGTTGTGCCATATGTGTTACATAGGCCCTTTACTTGGTTGGAAATACAGACCTCTGTGAACTGGAACCGGGTGTTGGCGACAATGCAAAGGGTGTACTGAAAAAAGGGGAGGGGGAAGAGCGCTTTTAATTTCCTAACTCCACTAAAATGTGGTGCATCCAGCAGCAGTTATATGTAATGTTCTGCGTCTTCAATAGACTTAATATATATATATTCAAGGGTAAAACCAATGTATACCAATATGAAACAATCTTACCATAAGCATAAAAATCCCACAGTCAATTCCATTTGTTTGTCTTGGAATGAACATGTGCTAGAAATGAAAGAAGAGAAGAAAAGAAAATGGGGGCTTTATACATATGTTATCTTACAACATAACAATGGCAGAAATCATGGGGATAATAGTAATGACTGTATTAGCTTTTCACCTGCAAATCATAGGCCGTGGTCTCAGTCCAGGGTCTAGGATCTATGCCCTGTGCAACACGCCTGAGGGAGGGAGGGGGCAGAATTAATTATTGGATATCAGTATAATAACTGGACTTTGAGAAGTCTTTATTCATGCAGACAGACACGCAGTTAGTTGGGTCGCTGATGCGTTTGAGTCTCTGCACTCCCTCCCCCCCAAGGGAAGCATCTCTCATCGGTGAACCATCTAAATGCCATATGAACACAACAAACAGTAGCTCTCATCCGTGTACCTAAAAACAGTTCTGTAGTCTTCATCGCCAAAGCCAGAGGTATGCTCTATGTATTTGGAGTCCAATAATAGAATCTCCTGTATGGGTGGCTTCAATACCTATAATGGGTATGTAAAAATAAGCACAGCATGTCAGTCAGGTTTCTGTGGGAATGTGGATTCTGCTATTCTCCCAGAACGGGAGACATGTGCCCCTCTCACCCATGTGCCCCTCTCACCCAACGTGGATTCTGCTATTCTCCAAGGACGGTGGATGTGTGCCCCTCTCACCCAACGTGGATTCTGCTATTCTCCAAGGACGGTGGACGTGTGCCCCTGTCACCCAACGTGGATTGTGCTATTCTCCAAGGACGGCGGACGTGTGCCCCTGTCACCCAACGTGGATGTGCAATAGTCAAGTGACCTCAGATGTATACACTTGAAGGAGTTGAATCCACTCAGCCATGCCAACTTCATATTTTGTTGGCACTCCTGTGACTCACAACCAACATCAATGTTTTCCACCCCAAATTTTTGCACGACATGCAGTGGAGTACTCGCCCCCTGGAATGACTTGAATACTATGAACATTCTATTCTTTGAATCTATGCACTCACTGGTAAGGTGATGCCTTGCTGTTATGTCATGCGTTTGATCCGTGTGTTTCCTTTCGATGTGTTTCTTCATATTTCTGGCGTTCATGGTAATCTTACACATCGGACACTTCTTTTGAATGACTGGCCGCCTTCTGGCCCGACTTGGGGATGTTTCTGCAGCCAGAGGTGGTTGAGGAGATGGCAGAGTCGGTTGAGGAGATGGCAGAGTCGGTTGAGGAGATGGCAGAGTCGGTTGAGGGGAGGGCAGAGGTGGTTGAGGGGAGGGCAGAGGTGGTTGAGGGGAGGGCAGAGGTGGTTGAGGGGAGGGCTGGCTCTTACATGATGATATATGGACCAAAGCCTGTATTTTGGTTACAAATGTTGCCTGGCAGTAGAGGCAGTGGTAATGATAGTCTGGGCTGCCTGGTCTGCAGTCCAATCCACATCTGAGCAGGGGCTTGCATGATAATATATGGTGCAAAGCATTTTTTTTTCTTACAATTGTTGCCTGGCAGTAGGGGCAGTGGTAGTGATAGCCTTGTCTGCAGTCCAATCCACATTTGTGTATAGTGTATTCTGTAACACAAACATGAAAAGTAATAAAAGCATAATGTGACCACTGACCATTATTATTATACATGACCACCGTATGCGTCGGCTCAGTTATGCTCATTGCCAGAGGCAATGGGAGAAATGTCTAACTTTACCTTGATGGATAACTACTGTTGAAAAATGGATTTGCAAATGGCTCTGCACTTTGCCGAGTCTGGCAGGCTTGAAAAGGGAAGGCGCACAAAACGGGCAGTGATAGTTGCTGCAACAGGATCTGCATTCCACTACTGGTGGAAGTGACTGGCCTCTTCGTATCGTTATGTGGTCCTGGAAAAAAGAGAATATAATTACTTTCAAAATATGAATAAAAGGTTGTGCCTCTAATCACCACATCACTTGCCCACTTGGAGATGGCTTACTACTACACCATGTACTTGCAAGTTTATATTTAGTAAAGATAGCAGAGAGAGAAAGAGAGAGCCAGTTAGCTAATTAAATTCAATTGCACAGGTGGTCTGTGGTGGCCTTGATAAGCAAACCTAATGTCCAAAATAGCGAAATAGGTACTTACATTTTTACATATTTAGTAAAGATAGCAGTCCTATACACACCATGCACTTACAAGTTTATATTTAGTAAAGATAGCAGTCCTACTACACCATGTACTTGCACGTTTATATTTAGTAAAGATAGCAGAGAGAGCAGAGAGAGAAAGAGAGAGCCAGTTAGCTAATTAAATTCAATTGCACAGGTGGTCTGTGGTGGCCTTGATAAGCAAACCTAATGTCCAAAATAGCGAAATAGGTACTTACATTTTTACATATTTAGTAAAGATAGCAGTCCTATACACACCATGCACTTGCAAGTTTATATTTAGTAAAGATAGCAGTCCTACTACACCATGTACTTGCACGTTTATATTTAGTAAAGATAGCAGAGAGAGCAGAGAGAGAAAGAGAGAGCCAGTTAGCTAATTAAATTCAATTGCACAGGTGGTCTGTGGTGGCCTTGATAAGCAAACCTAATGTCCAAAATAGCGAAATAGGTACTTACATTTTTACTGAAAGACATCTTGTTCTGCCTGCGCAGTGCGCGCACACCACACTGTGAAAGAGTTCGTCTTCTTCTTCTTGTTGTGATGTGAGAAAGAGTTCGAAAAAAATGGACTCTTTATACTCTCACGTGCTCTAGTCCACACGCATGCGCATACACATTGCGCCCCTCCCTCCCGCCCGCCCTCCGCCCCCCCCCCCCATTCGCAACTACTTGTCCAGACCACTTATACTTCTCCAGACCATTTATACCCGTCCAGACTGGCTCTGCGGCGCTGCAGATACCCCCTACTCGTCCAGACTGGCTCTGCGGCGCTGCAGATACCCCCTACTCGTCGATCCCGGGAGAACGGGGGGTGTGGCTTTGCGAGCTTGTACCTTTTCACGGGCGTGGCGCCTGGTGCTGACATAACGTCATAAATGTTGTTTGCCATTGCTATGTCTATACATTTGTTCAATGCATTTATTTCTATTAGACCAGTGGTGCCCAACAAGTCGGCCGTGGTCGACCAGTAGATCGCTCAAAACGCTCAAAAGCGGACTCTACAACACCATCCATTCGTGATAAAATATAACTTCATATTTATTGGCAATTTGTTCATTTTATATCAACATCCAGAGTCCGCAGTCGTGTTAAGACATTCCCGTTTACATTTTCAGTCGACCAGTAGATCAATGACATTCAATATAATCGATGCGAGCATGTTGCATGTGTAGTAACGTTAGCGTTAGCCGTTAGCTTAGCGATATTGTTAACCCTGCAAAACGATCAAAAGCGGGCTCTACAACAGAGTTCCATTCGTGAGAAAAGGGGGGTGGGTTATATTGACAAGGCTTGACAACAGAGGTTCAAATATAGCTTCATATTTATTAGTTATTTGTATCTTTATATCAACATCCATTCTCCAGTCTCCGTGTGAACACTTCCTGTGTTAACATTTCGAGCGTGACATCATCGACAATAGCCGGGGGGGTGTCGTGATTTGTAGCAGCAGCAGCAGCGCTCCTCTAGTGCAACAGCAATGAGCGAGTGCGAGAGGGATCTGTTTGGCAGTAGGCTGCTGTGTTATTAGCTTGGCTTGCTAGGCTACTTATCCAAGCTACCGATATCCCTCCCTCCCAATAGGTCCAGCTGCAGACTCGGAGCCTCGAGGTCCAGATTGGTACTTCCGGCGGCCACAGGACTTCCGGCGGCCACAGGACTAATGCGGAAGTATCTCGAAGTACGTCTGACGTATCTCGAATACGTCTGACGTTTCTCTACGTTAGCTAAGCGAACATTAAACGTTGTATTCATAAAATAATATAAAATCAGCAGCATGGGAGGGCCGGGGGGGGGAGGTACAGTAGTAGAAGACATAGAGGTACAGGTCACATAATTATAGTACAGTGGAGAAGTAAAAATGGAATAAAAAGGCAGTGTAAACAATATACAATATTATTAACTCTAATAATAACCGCCTCGCGGGCTCATTATAATACGAGAGCCGTGGGTCTGCATTGTATAGAGCGGATCCCCCGGCCGTATTCAAGCGCTGGAGCGCTTTGCGATGGATCAAACTGTATTAATATAGTAGTAATAATAGTAGTTGGCTAGTTGCGCGTTTCTGGCCACCTCCCGCAGTGCGCGCATACACACATACTGTCTGTAGCTATACAGTACGTGCAAATCGCACAGGTTGCCTCATCTCATCTGGCTCTGCAAATAGATCTAGAGTAGAGTCTGAATATCATATAATAGCCTGCTGATGATCTCTCTCTCTCGAGTCTCGAGTCAATCCATTCTGAGAACGGAATGCAGTGCCCGCGACGAGGGTCTTGATTGATTGATTGATTGATTGATTGATTGATTGATTGATTGAAATTGTATAACAGATCATGCTGGACCTACAAAAGGCATTTGACACTGTCAATCACTCCATTCTTGATTGAACTTTTATTACAGATTGCAGAATGGGTACAGTACAGTACAGCTCAATACACACAATTGTTAAGGGGATGCAGACCTGAGAAAGACTTTCGCCTTGGGGGGGGGGGGGGGGGGGGGGGGGGGGGGGGGGTCGGGGTGAGGGGTGGAGACACGTACAACTGTACAAGCAAAACTGTACATTGGAATATTGACAACCATACTTGGTCATTTACTGTACATTGGAGGGGGTTGGGTTACAACACAGGAGCAGAGTATAAACAACAGTACAGGAAGTGAAACAGTACTGTACTGTTGTTTATACTCTGCTCCTGTGTTGTAACCAACCCCCTCCAATGTACAGTAAATGACCAAATATGGTTGTCAATATTCCAATGTACAGTTTTGCTTGTACAGTGTCCCCCCCCCCACCCACCCCTCCTACCCGACCCCCCCCCCCACCCCCACCCCCCCCCCCCAACCACCTCCAATGTACAGTCCCCCCCCACCTACCCAACCTCCTCCAATGTACAGTTTCTACGTCAATGTATATACTCTCTTTTCTGGACTCTTTTTGTATCACAAACAATACTGTATTTGCAAATCTGTTATGTCATATATGTCCTGATGAATTGAAAATGGGGGACCCTGATGTAAACAAGACGAAAGTCTTTCTCAGGTCTGCACACCTTAACAATTGTGTGTATTGAGCTGTACTGTACTGTACCCATTCTGCAATCTGTTAATAAAATGTTCAATCAAGAATGGAGTGATTGACAGTGTCAAGGCCTTTTGTAGGTCCAGCATGATCTGTTAATACAATTTTCAATCAATCAATCAATCAATCAAGACCCTCGTCGCGGGGCACTGCATTCCGTTCTCAGAATGGATTTGACTCGAGAGAGAGATCATCAGCAGGCTATTATATGATATTCAGACTCTACTCTAGATCTATTTGCAGAGCCAGATGAGATGAGGCAACCTGTGCGATTTGCACGTACTGTATAGCTACAGACAGTATGTGTGTATGCGCGCACTGCGGGATTGATTGATTGATTGATTGAAAAGTTTATTAACAGATTGCAGAATGGGTACAGTACAGTACATCTCAATACATACAATTGTTAAGGGGATGCAGACCAGAGAAAGACTTTCGTCTTGTTTCCACCAGGGTCCCCCATTTTCAATTCATCATAACATATATGACATACATGACATACAGATAGACAGTACTGCTACATCTATACATTTATGACATATCAGATTTGCAAATACAGTACTGTTTGTGATACAAAAGTGTCCAGAAAAGGAGTGTATATACATTTGGCGTAGAAACTGTACATTGGAGGAGTTGGTGGGGTGGGTTGGGTGGGTTGGGTGAGGGCTGTACATTGGAGGTGGGGGGGGGGGGGGTTGGGTAGGGGACACACACACATTTTACACTGTACATTGAATGTTGACAAAGCCTTACTTGGTCATTTACTGTACAACTAGGTTAGGACTTTTGTAGGGGCCAGTTTCGAATTGCAGTCTCACGTAGGTGTTTTTGAGAGTGTTTTTGAAGGTGGGTAGTGATTCACATTCCTTTACAGCTTTAGGCAGGGCGTTCCACATTGATGTGGCAAATTGCGAAACGTGTTTAGTCCCTTGTTTGAGCCGAATCTGGGTTTTACATGATTTGTGGAGCTCCCTCTGGTGTGTGATCGTGGTATTCACTGACCTTTGGGAAGTATTTTGACATGTACATGGGTACCTTGGTCGCGTAGTGTATCTTGTAGACCAGGCCCATTGCAAGTTGCTGTACTCTGTCGTCTACTCTAAGCCATCCTAGGTTGTCAAAGTGGGCAGGGGTGAGGTGGGTTCTAGGAGTCAGGTCAAGTAGTAGTCTGACTAGCTTGTTTGAGATGTTTGTAATTTGTTTTTTAGTGCCTTTGAGGTGCTTTGGTACCATGAGTGCAAGCATAGTCGTAGTACCCTTGAATGAGTGCTCCTGCTAGAGTCTTCAGGGTATACTTGTGTACCAGAGAGGAGATCCGGTACAAGAATCGCGTTCGTTGGTTGACTTTTTTTATTACATTGGATGCCTTTTGTCACAGGAAGATTAGCCTCTAGGATGGAACCCAGGTAGGTAATTTCATCTTTCCTTGTGACAATATGTCACCCACTGTAACCGAGAAGCCGTCAGTCTTGCTGAGTTTGTTATGGGAGGTGCCAGAAGCGCGCAACTAGCCAACTACTTTAATACTATATTAATACAGTTTGATCCATCGCAAAGCGCTCCAGCGCTTGAATACGGCCGGGGGATCCGCTCTATACAATGCAGACCCACGGCTCTCGTATATTAATGAGCCCGCGAGGCGTGTTATTATTAGAGTTAATAATAATTGTATATTGTTTACACTGCCTTTTATTCCATTTTACTTCTCCACTGTACTATAATTATGTGACCTGTACCTCTATGTCTTCTACTACCTGTACCTCCCCTCCCCCCGGCCCTCCCATGCTGCTGATTTTATATTATTTATGAATACAACGTTTAATGTTCGCTTAGCTAACGTAGAGAAACGTCAGACGTAATTCGAGATACGTCGACGTACTTCGAGATACTTCCGCATTAGTCTGTGGCCGCCGGAAGTCCTGTGGCCGCCGGAAGTACCAATCTGGACCTCGAGGCTCCGAGTCTGCAGCTCGACCCTACTCCTCCCTCCCTCCCATCCGTGCTTTTGCTCATCGACTACGGCAAGCTTACAAGCTCAAAACGCAAACCGTAAACAAAACCCAGAGCGCACCCAGAATGAAGTGTGTACACCAAACTAGAGGGGGGAGAGGGGGGGGGGTTCGGATCAGATCTCGGCACGGGCGGAACGGAACGAAATAGAAACGAATAGAGTGAGTGAGAAAGGGCCTAGACACTAGAGGGTGATGTTGCACTATAAAGAAGTAGCCCTTGCATGGATGCATGTGTTTCAAATGGGGGACCCTGATGGAAACAAGACAAACGTCTTTCTCAGGTCTGCATCCCCTTAACAATTGTATGTATTGAGCAGTACTGTATTGTACCCATTCTGCTATCTGTTTATTAAAGTTTTCATTCATTCATTCATTCATTCATTCATTCATTCATTCATTCATTCATTCATTCATTCATTCATTTGTGTGTGTGTGTGTGTGTGTGTGTATTCACTATCACTCACTCACTCACTCACTCACTCCATCACCTCACACTATCACTCACTCACTCATCACTCACTCACTATCACTCACTCACTATCACTCACTATCACTCACTCACTCTATCACTCACTCACTCTTTATTCACTATCACTCACTCACTCACTATCTATCACTCTTCACTATCACTCACTCACTATCACTCACTCACTCATTCACTCACTATCACTCACTCACTCACTCACTCACTATCACTCACTCTCTTTATTCACTATCACTCACTCACCCACTCACTCACCACTCACCCACCACTCACTCACTCACTCACTCACTCACTCACTCACTCACTCACTCACTCACTCACTCACTCACTCACTCACTCACCCTTTTTTGTGCAGTATGTTGTTAAGCCTACCGTCATTCAGTACCCATGTGTCCACTAGAGGATGATGCTGCACTATTAAAAAGTAGCCTTTGCATGGATGCATGTGTGCTTAATTTGTGCGCGTGTGCACGTGTGTATGTATGTGTGTGTGTGTGTGTGTGTGCGTGCACATGCGCACCAGGGTACAATTGACTTTCTCCCATGTTTCCAAGTTCTGAATACATTATACATTAACTGCAGACATGATAATTGATACACATATCTCGGTATAGTGCATGACCCACTCCAACCTTTAGAATAGAAAAGAAAAGCTGGGATGTGTAATTACTTTACGCACACGTTGCCTAAGTAGATCAAAAGCCTGTTTCTCTGGCAGGCAGCTCACTGTATTTCCTCTTTCAGCCCATAGTGATTCAATACATTTGTTCCCTCGGGCTGCAGACCCAGTCGATTGGACCTTATTAGAAATTCCAGAGATGGTTTAGTCTGGATGATAAGAAATAGTCTTTCTGTTACTTTTCTTTTTCATCCCAGTGGCTCATCGCCCTTTGAAATTCAAACAAAACATATTTAATTTGTTCTCAATAGTGGTAGTCCAATTTTTTTTATCAAACTTTCCCAACTGCATTTGTCAGTGCAAAATGGTTAGTTTATAAAACTGTCTGTGTATGTCTGCAGTATATCCACACATTTTATAATGGTAAATGGATTGCATTTACAAGATCTCATTTGAAAATAATGTTAAGTTCTTAAATGACTGCATTTGGTAAATGGTATGCATTTATATAATGTAGCGCTTTATTCAAAGCACTATACAACTTATGCCTCACATTCACCCATTCACTCACACATTCACACACCTTGCCCGCTCAAGGACACTTCTGGCTCAAGGACACTTCTGGCTCAAGGACACTTCGACTGACTGCCGGAGGAGCTGGGATTGAACTGGGAACTGACTGGTGGTAGGCTACAGTAGTATTGAGCATAATGGCTAATGTTTGTAAAGTGATCAATCAAAATCCAATCTTGTTAAGCTGTTGCAGAATGATAGGTGTGTCTGAGGCAATTCCTCTGAAGAATGATCCTTTGATGGTTGCTCCTTGATGTCTTTGGAAGATAAGTTATTTGATTCATTAAAGTGTCACTTCACCCAAAACCAATGTTGATTTATTTTGCACATAAACTCACACAATATTAAAAAATCAATAAATAAACAACTATAACAGTTTTGCACACATGCATTTAG
>NC_140165.1:8609805-8613115 GCF_963971535.1 Notolepis coatsorum | reverse complement strand
AGGCGATCGATGAACCGCAAATACTTTTGGGAGTTGGTAAAAAAAAATATCAATGGATTTCTTTTTAAAACTTCATTCATCAAGATTAGATTTCGCTGAGCGCATAGTGTTCTACTTTGGCAAGACCCCAGCTGCACATGTACACTGTGCCATCTTCACACCACAGGGTCCAGAAGCACAGACTCTGATGAAGACTCGGTCGATACACGTTGGTCGAAGTTGAAGAAAGCCTTTTTAAATTTTAAATTTTACAGACCATATCCTCGACCTATAGTTGGTTCTGTCAACCTATCATTTCTCAACATCCCTCCGTCCTCATTCCCTCTGTCAGGGAACCTCAGCCAGTTTTATATTCAATCCCCAACCCTACGCCCAGAACTCAAATAACCTTCAGGAACATTCAATCTCTCAACCCCCCCCCCCTCCGGCGCTCAGCCATCATGCCACCCCCCCCCCCCACGAAGCCAGCCCTCACCCCCACCCCGATGATCTCTAATCCCAATACCGTCCTGTCTGCTTCCCTTAAAACTGGCCCCCTCTCCAATAAAAAAATAAATTGTCTCCTTCAACACCTCCCTGGTTCACACCTGATATCCGCTCAACGGGCCGACGACGACCGCCAGCTGGAAACGTGTCACTAAAAGAAAACATGTCACCGACAAGCCTAGACGAGCGTCACCTCTCTCTGCTTTACAAGAGGCCCTCAGCGCCGCCTGCTCCTCACCGCAGCCATCACCGGTGACCCCCAGTGACTCACACCTCCCCACCTGAACCATGCCACTCTATTAATGCATCACTGTCTCCCCTCTACGTCTGACCCAGCGGCCCCTACTCCGGCCAGCACCCCTTCACTCCATGACCCCTGCGACCCCCCGCAACCCGATCCCGCCTCAAGACCCATGTCTTCGTCATTGCCTTCTCCTAGCCCCCCCCCCCCCCATCTTTGTGTATTTGTTGTTTGTCTTACTACCTTATTGTAAAGTGACTCTGAGCTCTAGAAAAGCCCTATATAAATTATATTAAAGGGGAACTATTTGACTATTTCTTTCACCATTTGGGCACTTTTACACAATTCCTGTGAGGCTATGGAACACCTCTGTACGTTTTTTTTCTCAAAAAAATGCATTGTTTTGTATTTCTAATCAAGTACTCAAAAACAGCATTTTTCTACCTCAAGATCTTAAGCCGTTTTGAGGCTGGGCTCCTAAACCACTGTGGGGCCTGGTGCCAACTGCCACACCAACTGCCACATTATTATGCAGCTGAGAAACCTCTGACATCACAGATATGCACATTTTCAGATGACTCAGTTCAGTGAGGGTGAATATTGTGAGAGGAGAATTGGACGAATGCGCCACTATGAGAATTAGTGACATAGATCCTATTAATATAAGTCCACATAGCTAGGAAACAATGCTAAACACTGAAAAAGGCCATTTATAAGATAGTTCCCCTTTAATTTTGTATTATCATTATTATTATTATTATTACTACTACTACTACTACTACTACTACTACTACTACTACTACTACTACTACTACTACTACTACTACTACTACTACTACTACTACTACTACTACTACTACTACTACTACTACTACTACTGTAACTGAGGGGTACAATTCCCTGACTGTATTGTTAGATATGATACTTACTACCACTACCTCTTGTACTTTAGACTCTGGCCACCCAGTACTAGGTATAAATAATTATGATAAACACTCCCACCTGATGAAACGGATCCAACACAAATGTACCAAGTCGAAAGTCTGCGTTTAATAATAATACATAGCAAAAGGTATGTACAACGATCACTTAATTACATTTATGATTTGAAATAGTATGCACTTTTATGGCAAATGAGTATTCGTAGGTAGATCAATATCGAATGTCCAATCTCTGATTGCGCAGGAAGCAAATATACAACCTGGAATATTTAGGGAACAATAGCAATGATACTTGAATGATTATATAGCTGGATACACTAGGGGAAGGTTCCGACTGCTTGTAGGACAGCTGGAGGGGGGGGGGTAGAGTCTGGCTGTATCCCGTCTGGCCGAGGGTATCCTGGGAGAGCCCACAGTCGTGCGACCCGGTGCCCAGCGATCCTCGATCCACAGATGAAAGCAGTTGGACTCTCTGTGGCCGGCGTCCTCCGGTCCACGATGGAGAGACGTGAGGCGACCTCGTCGTGTAGAGCGTCTTCTCACCTGTCGTCCTCTCCGGGGGGGGTATTTCCAACACACCGCAGTGTTGGCCTTTATCCATAGAATAATCAAAGTACTCAAAGCATAATCCAAGCCGGGGAAGGCTAGCCGTCGTCGGTAGAATAATCCAATATACAGGTCCACTCGCTCTTAGGCCTGGAGCTCCTCGGGTGCAGCTTCACGTGGGGTCAACCACCCTGGATAAGCGTCCAGCTGATGCCCGAAACGATGGGGGTGCTGATTACTATAGAACTCTTACCGCACGAGGCACTACATATGAATAGACTATTATTAGCTTAATAGAATACGTCCAACTCGACGATATAGTGCCAAATATGACTATTCAAATATTAATATACACGATGTCTCAATGCCGATACTGGGCCGAATTGGCCTTACTGCCCACACGTGGTTCGCGGGGAGGCTTTTGCGTCTGTCACTCTGTTGGAGGGTAAGGAACTGGACTAAAAGAAAGCTCTACTTTAATAGCGCAGTATATATACGCACTATGAACAAATAGTACCATTAGTGGTGCGGTAGACATATTCCTACGCGGAACTAGGACTTGTCCATACATGTTGAGCGGTACGATTGAACCTGGTCTGAGGGGTATGGCGACCTGGCACCAAGGTCTCGTCCAATGGTAGAATGGAGACTATTATGGGATGTTCAGTAGACTAGAAGGGATATTCAATGCATATTGTACAAGGAATATACAAGGGATATCAGGGGATATACAAATACAATTAAATATATATAAATAAATATATATATTCGGTTTAATCTGATCCTTCAGAACAACTACTACTACTACTACTACCACTACCACTACCACTACTACTACTACTACTACTACTACTACTACTACTACTACTACTACTACTACTACTACTACTACTACTACTACTACTACTACTACTACTACTACTACTACTACTCCTACTACTACTACTACTACTACTACTACTACTACTACTACTACTACTACTACTACTACTACTACAATAAAGGCTTTTCAATTGTTGCACCTGCCTTGTGCCTTGTAAAACATATAATATTATATAATATTATATTATATTCAAATGTCATTATACAGCACAAG
>NC_140165.1:8589805-8604805 GCF_963971535.1 Notolepis coatsorum | reverse complement strand
TCCGTGGTCTGAACAAACAGCCGAATATTTGGTGCGTGTCCACATTCACAAAAGCTAGAACAGATGACGGGTAAAAAAGAAAATAATACTCACCGCGCCGTCTGGCACTCTTCCATAGGACTTACGCTCGCCATGCTAGGTCCATTGTCCTCGCTTGTTGCATAACGTTAAACAGATGCTTTTATTCTTTGGCGGTTGAGTCAGCCTTGTGGACATTGTGCCACGGTAAAGGGTTTCATAAAACCTTCCTTAAGTTTGTCACAGAGCACAGCGCATGCAGGCTAGAAGCCAGGCAGGAAGTGTACCAAGCTCAAGTTAATACGTAAGTTAACACACTCCCCCCTAGTGGCTGAAATGGAAAATTGCTTTTCAGTCATCAAGGTTCCACCAATGAAATTCTCAATAAACTGCATATGAAAAAAAAAAAATAGCAACCACATTCCAAAAGTCGACTTTTGATCTCTGCAAACGATTATTCGGTTATTCGGTTTTTATGACCCATCCCTAGCAGGGAGGGCATTAATTACTTTTTCGAAACAGATATTGTATTTTTTCAGCAAATATAGATTAGCTCAGGCAGCCTTGCCCAGCACTAGGCCATGTCCCCCAGCAGTATTTCAACTGTCTTGAAAATAAAAAATCGTTATGCTTGTATGAATTATTGCAAAGGGCTATTGAATAGCCCTTTGCAATAATTCATTACCCAAGACAAAAAAGCAACACTTTCTTATAAAAGCTCTGTCTGCCCTCTTGTCCTCTTTCATAAAGCACATCATTGAATGTTGTGGGGCTGTTTTCAACCAGCCAACCACATGTTTGAACTACCTTCTGAACTGGTAAAACAGACTTACATTTTGATTCATGAAGGGTTGAGAAAGCTTCCAAATTATTTTTTATTTCCCATTCAGAAATGGAACTCCTTACTTAAAGGAACACGCCGACATGTTGGGAAATTAGCTCACCGTCTTCTCCAGAGAGAGACAAGAAGATAGATACCAGTTTCCTCTCTGTGTGCGTTCAGTAGAAAGCTATCTGGCTGCACGTTAGCCTAGCTTAGCACAATGAATGGAAGCGGACAGTGCCATAAGCTCATTTCCCAACATGTTGGCGTGTTCCTTTAAGGACGCACAGTATGTTGAGATGGTGAAATAGACATGCTAGATACCCGTGACTCAAGGCTTTGCAACTGGAGGTGTTGCCCGGGCACTTGTGGCTGCCCACTGCTCCTGAGTGGTTAGGGTGGGTCACATTCAGAGGAATAATTCCCCCACAGGGATTAATAAAATAACTTAGATACCAACCTGACTGTAGCTTTGAACCAAAATGGCCGTCTGCACCTAATATTAGAACTGAAGGGAATTAGGGGGAGAGGCAAGGCTCACGGATGTAGCAATTAACAGTGACCATGCATCCTGTAACTCGTATTCATTAAATTGATTAGATTACCATATTTTGTGTGGTAATACCTAGACTTGAAAAACAGCACTGTTGGGCGGCTAGGTGGTGTAGTGGGCAAGGCGCTCGCCACCAATGCAGGAGATACTGGTATCGAGCCCAGCTCTCGCCGTTGCTTCCGGCTCGGCCGGCCGTCGTACTAACACAATTGGCAGTGTTAGAGGGTGGGAAAGCCGGTGGGTGGGTCCTGGTCGTTGTAAACAGCGACTCCTACAGTTTGGTCGGAGCGCCTGCTCAGCGCGGAAAGGATCTAAGGGGGGTAGTGTGATCCTTCCACACGTTACACCCTCCCAGTGAGAGTCCGCGCTGCCAGGTGAAAAGAAGCGGTTGATTGGCTAGACGTGTGTCGGAGGAAGCACGTGGTAGCCTCCACTCTCCCAGACTGACTGTGGGGGGTAAGTGCGCAACGACCAGGAAGGGGATTGGGAATTGGCATAACGACTAACATTGGGATGGGAGAAAAACGGAGGAAAAAGGAGGGGGGGAATTTTTTTTTTTAAATAAAAAAACAGCACTGTTGATATAACTTGGTAAATACAAATGATGCAAGTCATTCATTTTAATTGAATAGTAGATAGTGGCTCAGGAGGTAGAGCAGTCGTCTGGTAATCCGGAGGTTCCCAGTTTGATTCCCGCTCCTCCCGGGCAGTGTGTCGAAGAGTCCTTGAGCAAGTCACTTAACCCCTAATTGTTCCCGATGAGCAGGTTGGCACCTTGCGTGGTCGCCTCCGCCGTTTGTGTGTGAATGTGTGAGTGAATGGGTAAAATGTGAGGAACAAAATTGTAAAGCGCTTTGGATGAAAGCGCGATATAAATGCAGCCATTTACCATTTACCATTTAGATAGATCGTTGCTCCCTTGGTTTATTGGGACACGGTCATATTTCCCTAAAACATGATAGGTACAGTAACAGTATATGCTGTTCTTTCGATGCAGCCCCCACATAATTTACGTTACACTCCTGGCAGTAAACGGTATTTCAAATTGTCTGTCTAGCGGGTGCCAAACTCAAGTGCTTCACTTGGACTGCGTCTGCATGACAAGCATACACTGTAAGAAAAATAAATGTTTTTTTTTCACAGGAAATTCACTGTATTATTTTACAGATTTCTTTTGGTTTTCTACTTTAAGTGTAAATGCCATAAAAAATACAGTAAATGACCTTTTTTATCAAAATATTAACCATTAAATAAAGGTTGTAATCTGTAAATGATGTTGATTTTACTGTAATTTGACAGTAAGTATTTGGCAACCATTGATGCCAGACATTTACCGTTTTCTTGCAGCTTTTTTTCTTACAGTGTATATAGATAATAATAACAGTTTACCCGGCTTTATGCGTTTCCCTTTGGTTTGAATTACACGACGAGATACAGTTTGAATATCTGATGATAACACAATACCCCCGGAATCTACAGTACTTGTAAAAACGATAAATGATGGATAATCTAAACGCCCTCTGGTCGACTCTCGGGAAGAGCTCGAGGTTTTTGCGTGTAGAGACGGAGGTGTCTTCTGTCCCCTGGTCGTTTCAGTGTATACTATGCGGTGATCTCATGAATAGCTAGTCTCCAGTCATTAGACAGGGCCGCTGACCCTGACCCCCCGTTGAGTCTATGCCCCGGTGGGTCAGGAGGGCCCGCGAGGCATCTGCTGACAGCTGGCGGTGTGGGGAGTTACCAGACTCTGGCATGCACACACACACACACACGCACACACACACACACACACGCACGCACGCACACACACACACACACACACACACACACACACACACACACACACACACACACACACACACACACACACACACACACACACACACACACACACACACACACACACACACACACACACACACACACACACACACACACACACACACACACAACCACACACACAACCACACACACACAACCACCCGGGGTCAGCATGTCTAGGTGCCAGACGGAATCTTAAAGGGGAATGTTTCAGGGCCGTACCGTACCTTTTTAAACAACTGTCGCCTGCATTCTATGCAGGAGACACCTAGATACAAGACAGACTCCTGAATTGGTGTGATTCAGTCCTCCACACCTCCTCTCTCTCTCAGCATGATTCAGTCCTCCACACCTCCTCTCTCTCAGTGTGATTCAGTCCTCCACGCCTCCTCTCCCTCAGCGTGATTCAGTCCTCCACACCTCCTCCTCTCTCTCAGTGTGATTCAGTCCTCCACGCCTCCTCTCTCTCAGTGTGATTCAGTCCTCCACACCTCTCTCTCCCTCAGCGTGATTCAGTCCTCCACACCTCTCCCTCAGTGTGATTCAGTCCTCCACACCTCCTCTCCCTCAGTGTGATTCAGTCCTCCACGTCTCTCTCTCTCTCAGTGTGATTCAGTCCTCCACGTCTCCTCTCTCTCAGTGTGATTCAGTCCTCCACACCTCCTCTCTCTCAGTGTGATTCAGTCCTCCACACCTCCTCTCTCTCAGCGTGATTCAGTCCTCCACACAGGGAGCGAAATTAACTTTTTGACTCACCGGCCAGTGGCGGGTAGATGGGAAGAGTCTACCCGCCAAGCATATTTCTTACCTGCCAAAATTTTTTTGATTAAAAAAAATATATATATATATTTTATATAAAACATTTTTTTTTAAATAAAATATATATTATATAATCATATTGTAGTTGTATTATCTGCGAGACATCGCCACCACGCAATAAGTCAAAATGCTTGCTATCTGCAAACAGCTCCACTGTCTGTGTGTATACTTGAGTAGCCTCCAGCTCCAGCAAGGATTCTCCGGCCCTGCAGCTAGACCCTATATTCAGCTAGACCCTACATTCAGCATGCAAGGATTCTCCGGCGATGCAGCTGGACCCTATTTAGAACGTTACGGTTCTTTTGTCAAATCACATTCAACATGCCCTCAGCTAGAATACGCATTCAATCAATGTTATAAGACATTGATATCAGGAGCTATCTGTAGCTACTGCTAGCCCGGTAGATAACGTTAAGACAATTTAGTTTACTGGGACAGATGGATCATCTAACGTGAGCTAGCTAAGCTAGCTAACGAGGGGACGGAGGTATTATGCACTCGAGTAGACTATTGCTGGAGCATTTGTTGATATCAGCAGCTATCAGTAGCTAGCCAGCTAGATACCGTTAGACAATGCCTCGTCATGTATTAAACTAAAAGTGAATAGTTGACTGGGTCATTGTTTAAACAGTAACGTTAGTTCATGGAGGTCCGATATAGACTAGAGCAGACAGAAGTAAACAAGCCAAATGGGAGCTTCCGATTGGTCATTTGCTTTTTTTCTCTCATGAAACCAGTCACGTCACTCTACTGTGATTGGACCGTTGACTTGAGTGCAATGTGGGACTTGTAGTTTTTAAACGATCTCGCGGCGGAGAAAGAAAAGACGAGCGGCTATAATCTGTACTCGCACACGAGTATCGTTATGAACTATGGTTATGAACTACACGTCTACACGCCACACGGCGGGCAGCCCTCTAAGTGTCATGCGCCAAAGGTAAAAACAGACCGCCCCTGGCGGGCGGCAGGCTTTAGTTTCGGTCCCTGCCTCCACACCTCCTCTCTCTCAGCGTGATTCAGTCCTCCACACCTCCTCTCCCTCAGCGTGATTCAGTCCTCCACACCTCCTCTCCCTCAGCGTGATTCAGTCCTTCGCGTCTCCTCTCTCTCAGCATGATTCAGTCCTCCACACCTCCTCTCTCTCAGCATGATTCAGTCCTCCACACCTCCTCTCTCTTAGCGTGATTCAGTCCTCCACACCTCCCTCTCCCTCAGTGTGATTCAGTCCTCCACACCTCCTCTCTCTCAGCGTGATTCAGTCCTCCACCTCTCTCTCTTTCAGCGTGATTCAGTCCTCCACACCTCCTCTCTCTCTCAGTGTGATTCAGTCCTCCACCTCTCTCTCTTTCAGCGTGATTCAGTCCTCCACACCTGCTCTCTCTCTCAGTGTGATTCAGTCCTCCACCTCTCTCTTTCAGCGTGATTCAGTCCTCCACACCTCCTCTCTCTCTCAGCGTGATTCAGTCCTCGAGACCTCCTCTCTCTCAGCATGATTCAGTCCTCCACGTCTCCTCTCTCTCTCTCAGTGTGATTCAGTCCTCCACGTCTCCTCTCTCTCAGCGTGATTCAGTCCTCCACGCCTCTCTCTCTCAGTGTGATTCAGTCCTCCACACCTCTCTCTCTCAGTGTGATTCAGTCCTCCACAACTCTCCTCTCTCTCAGCGTGATTCAGTCCTCCACACCTCCTCTCTCTCAGTGTGATTCAGTCCTCCACACCTCCTCTCTCTCAGCGTGATTCAGTCCTCCACGCCTCTCTCTCTCAGTGTGATTCAGTCCTCCACACCTCCTCTCTCTCAGCATGATTCAGTCCTCCACGCCTCTCTCTCTCTCAGCATGATTCAGTCCTCCACACCTCCTCTCTCTCAGCGTGATTCAGTCCTCCACACCTCCTCTCTCTCTCAGCGTGATTCAGTCCTCCACGCCTCTCTCTCTCAGCATGATTCAGTCCTCCACACCTCTCTCTCTCAGTGTGATTCAGTCCTCCACGCCTCTCTCTCTCAGTGTGATTCAGTCCTCCACGCCTCTCTCTCTCAGTGTGATTCAGTCCTCCACGTCTCTCTCTCTCTCAGCATGATTCAGTCCTCCACGCCTCTCTCTCTCAGCGTGATTCAGTCCTCCACACCTCTCTCTCTCAGTGTGATTCAGTCCTCCACACCTCCTCTCTCTCAGCATGATTCAGTCCTCCACGCCTCTCTCTCTCTCAGCATGATTCAGTCCTCCACACCTCCTCTCTCTCAGCGTGATTCAGTCCTCCACACCTCCTCTCTCTCTCAGCGTGATTCAGTCCTCCACTTCTCTCTCTCTCTCAGCGTGATTCAGTCCTCCACACCTCCTCTCTCTCAGTGTGATTCAGTCCTCCACGCCTCCTCTCCCTCAGCATGATTCAGTCCTCCACCTCTCCTCTCTCTCAGCATGATTCAGTCCACCACACCTCTCTCTCCCTCAGTGTGATTCAGTCCTCCACCTCTCCTCTCTCTCAGCGTGATTCAGTCCTCCACCTCTCCTCTCTCTCAGCATGATTCAGTCCTCCACACCTCTCTCTCCCTCAGTGTGATTCAGTCCTCCACCTCTCCTCTCTCTCAGCGTGATTCAGTCCTCCACCTCTCCTCTCTCTCAGCATGATTCAGTCCACCACACCTCTCTCTCCCTCAGTGTGATTCAGTCCTCCACCTCTCCTCTCTCTCAGCATGATTCAGTCCTCCGCGCCTCTCTCTCAGCGTGGTTCAGTCCTCCACACCTCCTCTCCCTCAGCACAGGGCCCACTAAGCACGTAATTGCAAACGGGATGCATATAATCAAACAAACATCCCCCGGCAAACATCCACCTAAATCAGACAAATGCAACTGAATCATCTAAATCAAACAACGCAGCCTCCTGCTGATTGGATCGTGATACAGAACGGTACTCCGAGCGTGTGGTCCTGCATATCCAATCATTCCTGTGGGTATGGATAAATAAACAATCAAACAAACAAAAATACAAATAATGTTGTATTGCATTAGAGTTGAGTTCCTTGTGCTCGTGCAGACACACACACACACACACACACAACACACACACACACACACACACACACACACACACACGCACGCACACACACACACACACACACACACACACACACACACACACACACACACACACACACACACACACACACACACACACACACACACACACGCACACACACACACAAACAAACATTACATAGTGTTAGCAAACGTGCACAAATACAGCTATACCGGTACCTCTGGGAATTAACTTGTGTACCTTTGGCAAAGCACATGAAATTGGTATTTTTTTTCTTTCAGGTGGGCATGTGTACAGATAAACATACAAATGGTGTCGTAATTACACTGCAACATTTTTTTCCATCTTAGCTTGTGTTTCAAAGGAACACACCGACATTATGGGAAATGCGAAGAAGAAGATAGGATACCAATTTAGTCTCTGTGCGTTAGTCTCTCTGCTATCCTAGCTGCTTAGTGTAACGGGTGTAAAACTCACTCCCCAGAGGCATCCAAACTGAGCGCTTAGGAGGGAATTCCTTTCTTGGCGCAGCGGTTTGTGATGTCGCCCGCAGTGCGGACGCCTGGGGTTCGACTCCCACTCAAGGCATGGTCGAATTCGTGGCAGGGGCGAGTTGCCTCTGTTACATTAGCACAGATTAATGGAAGCGGACACGGACCACTGTCCACTTCCATTCATTTGTGCTAAGCTAGGCTAGCTCGCAGCCTGATAGCTTTCTGCTGAACGGACATTATGTCCGAGTGCTTCTTCAAGAGTCATAACATCTCATCCAAACTCGTTCCGCTCCGTCTCTAAACCGTTGGAAGAAGTGTCCAGACGAGGCGGCAGCACACTTCTGTTTCAAAATGTACTTTTGCACACTTGGAACAAATGGCATTATCTCATCCCACAATTGACAGGCATTTTCACTTGGTGGAAGAAAATAAGACTTTAAGACTCAATACGATATCAAATTACTTGAAGATGGAGATTTCCTTCAACGTGTGTAGCGGGAGGAATACATCTAACATTGAGAGGATAATATAATATTGAGAGACCTCATTATATTCCAGTCTGTGCAAATCCTCATAAGATACCTCGGGGCGGGGGGGGGGGGGGGGGGGGGGGTGAGATTTATAAAGGCCTCTGTTCATACTGTATATATTTAAGCGAGCTCGTATTTTTTTCCGTTTTTAGAAATACAATTATTTTCACAGCGGGTAGGTTATAGAGTGATTTTTGGAATTCTTAAACACTGAATATTCTCCTTAAGCAGTGTCTGTTTGGACGCTTTGGTCAGTTGGACAGGTTTAATGAATAAATAAATAAATAGATTAGATTAGATTAGATTTGATTAAATTAAAATGTATTGTCATTATACAGTACAGTACAACAAAAAGAAGTCTGGCATCCAACCAGAGTGCAAACGGAACAGTAAAGTGCAATAGTAATATACAATGTACAGGGGATTAAACTGGATATAAAATAGATAAATGAGTACTAGTGAGTACGTAATAGTGCTAATCAGATGTATGTGCAGAGGTGTAGTATTAATTAATATACCTGTATGTACAGTGATTAGGGGTGTAAATGTACACGTATCCATACCGAACCGAACCGTTTCAGTGTGTACCGTACCGTACCGAACGGCTGTGTAGTGTACCGAACGAATACAACGGTATGTTAACCACTAACGGCCGCTCACCAAGGGCTGTTTTTTCCCACAATCTAATATAATTATTATTATTATTATAAAAAAAATAAAATTACAAGTCGATTATTAATTTCAATATAGAATACAATTAGTTACTGCACACTACATCACCCCGGAGTGGAACATGGAAAGCCAAACTTTCCCCCACTGTACCGAAAACCCGTACCGAACCGTGCATGACTTCAAAACCGAGGTACGTACCGTACCGTGGTTTTTGTGTACCGTTACACCCCACAGTGATACAGGTATAAAGACACTATGGTTAAGTCATACTGGCCAACAGTGTAACTAGTAAGAGTAGGATAAATAAATAATATAGAATGAATGAATGAATGAATGAATGAATGAATGAATGAATGAATGAATGAATGAATGAATGAATGAATGAATGAATGAATGAATGCATGAATGAATGAATGAATAAATAAATAAATAAATAAATAAATAAATAAATAAATAAATAAATAAATAAATAAATAAATAAATATATAAATATATAAATAAATAAATATATAAATAAATAAATAAATATATAAATAAATAAATAAATAAATAAATAAATAAATAAATAAATAAATAAATAAATAAATAAATAAATAAATACATACATACATACATACATACATACATACATACATACATACATACATACATACATACATACATACATACATACATACATACATACATACATACATACATACATACATACATACATACATACATACATACATACATACATACATACATACATACATACATACATACATACATACATACATACATACATACATACATAAATACATACATACATAAATACATAAATACATAAATAAATAATAAAATAAATTAATAAAATACAGTAGTCGTGGGGCTTTTCCTTTAGTTGGGTGAATGAGGGAGACATGTCTCGTACAGTACATGCTGTAAACGGCACACTACTGTACATGGTGTGTTTGCATTGGGACGGAGCCGTGACGCGGCACTGGTCGGTGTTTCACACGTTGTCAGGGTATCCCTCCTCTGCGGTGGTAAACGCGGCACACCGTGCTCTGATCGTGCTTTTGTATCACACTGTGAAAAAATCTATTTGTAAATGGAAATAATGTGGAAACACTGGCTGTGTTTTGATGTCGGATCAATAATATGTCAGTACTGCCTGAGGCTTCTTCTGCCCCCTAGAGGCCAGGAGTGGGAAACCTCTCTGCTGATGTGAAACAGACCTGGAAATGAATTTCTTTTTAGTAATCATGCTTTTTTTTTTTTTTTTTTCTTTTTACAGTGCAGTAGTGTCAACAAAACTGCTGAGATATTTATAGCTGTGTTTTAGTCTTGGCAGAAGCCAATGGTAAGGATGGAGATCTGTTCATCTTAGTTCAAGTCTTCTGTATATATACAGTACGTGGTGCTAGGCCATTCGTCTTGTGTTTTGTTTTTTGTATCCACTTTTTCTCCTCCTTAACATTTTTCTCTCCCATCCCAATTCCACTGTGCCAATTCTCCCCTCCCCTGTCTTGAACGTTGCTCGCATATGCCCCCCACTGGCCGGTTGTAGGGAGGATAGAAGCCTTGCATCACGTGTCCCCTCCGATACACGAGGAGGCAGCCTGTCACATCTTTTCACCTGCCAGCGCGGACTCTCATTGGCGAGAGGTGTAACGTGTGAGAGGCTCACACTGCTGCCCCCGCTACTTCCTGTCTCTGCTGTGCAGGCGTCCCCCAACCGACCTGTAGGAGTCGCTGTCCACAACGTCCAGACTACCACCCATCGACTTCCCTCCCGCTAACTCTGCCAATTGAGTCAGTATGACGGCCGGCCCAAGCCGGAGGCAACGCCGACAGCCGGAGTCGAACCCGGTGTCTTTTGCGCTGGTGACGAGCGCAATGTCCGCTGCGCCACCCAGCCGCACCATTCGTCTTGTGTTTGATAAGGTTTTTGAGAAGTCCTAAGCTGATCCTAAACAAAAATAACAAAATTACACACATGCCATTTTAAATGTCCTCTTTCCAATGGCAGAGGTAAATCTGGATTTAGTACCACCAGGCGCCCTTTACAGGGCAGCAAAGACTGTGAATGAAATCTACTGTAAGTACAGTTACTTTTATATAATGTCCATAGCTCCGCCATTTTTTTTGCTGCGCGTTCTTTTTCTAGACGTTCACAGAAAGGTAAAGAAACAATATACGTTGTATTTTATTGCAATAACGTTGAGGTTTGTTCGGCCCATGAGATATCAAATCAAAATCAAATCAAATGTATTTGTAAGGCCCGACAACACACGTTAAGGTCCATTCGGTAAAAGCGATCACGCCGCAATCTTTCTTTTGCCTAAGTACAAACAGTGTCTCAAGCGAACGCCGGTGGTCTCGCGAGAGGTTAAGCGTTGGACCGTGACGTCAGTAGAGTCACTCCAAGCAGTGCTGGGAAGCACAGAATGGAGTGTACTCCGTGATAACACAGCCAATATTAACGAATACACCGAAACGGTGATTGACTATGTCTGTACTCAGGTAGAAGTAATAATCCCCACCACCAAAATTAATATCTACCCAAATCAAAAGCCCTGGGTAGACAAATCCGTCCGTGAGGCTCTGAAAGTGCGCACATCAGCATACAACACCGGGCTGGTGACAGGCAACATGGAAGAACACAAGATGGCAAGATACAACGTCAGGAGAGCAGTAATAGAGGCAAAACGGCGTTACAGGGATAAAGTTGAACTTCAGTTTGAACAGGCTGACTCTAGAGGCATGTGGCAGGGCCTCAGAACAATGACAGACTACAAAGGAACCCCCCTCAAACTGAACAGTGACATCTCCTTAGCAAATGATCTCAACTCCTTCTATGCGAGGTTTGAGGCTGTGAATAACAACACCAGCCTACAAACCACGGCAATGGGGGGGGGGGGGTCTGCTGATGGAGACTCAGTGTTCAGGGTAACAGAGCATGAGGTGAGACGGATCTTTAAAAAAGTGGATATCAGGAAGGCAGCAGGACCGGACGGCATCCCCGGCCGCGTCCTAAAAGTCTGTGCCGACCAACTGGCCCCGGTATTCACTGACATCTTCAACCTGTCCTTGGAACAGGCCGTCATCCCCACCTGTCTGAAGAAGTCCACCATCATCCCTGTACCCAAAAAATCTACGCCCGCTTGCCTCAACGACTACCGCCCTGTAGCCCTCACCTCCATAGCCATGAAGTGCTTTGAGAAGCTAGTGAAGGGCTACATCTGTTCCTCCCTCCCCATCAACCTGGACCCTCTGCAATTTGCATATCGCCCCAACAGGTCCACGGAGGACGCCATAGCCCATGTGCTGCACACAGCAGCATCACATCTGGACAAGAGGAAGGGGAACTATGTGAGAATGCTGTTCATCGACTACAGCTCAGCATTCAATACCATAGTCCCCTCCAAACTCATAGCCAAGCTCAGGGACCTGGGCTTGAACTATGACCTGTGCCAGTGGGTCCTGGACTTCCTGACGGGCAGACCCCAGGTGGTAAGAGCCGGCAACTGCACCTCCTCATCCATCACGCTCAACATAGGGGCCCCCCAGGGCTGTGTTCTGAGCCCCCTCCTCTACTCCCTGTACACACATGACTGCGTAGCACAGCGGAACAACAATACCATCATCAAATTTGCTGATGACACAGTAGTGGTGGGCCTGATCTCTGCCAACGACGAAAGGGCCTACCTGGAAGAGGTAGAGAACCTGTCACAGTGGTGTCAGGAGAACTGCCTCTCCCTGAACGTCAGCAAAACAAAAGAGATGATTGTGGACTTCAGGAGGTCGGGGGTCAAGGACTACAGCCCCCTCAGCATCGACGGGGCACCAGTTGAGAGAGTGAACAGTTTCAAGTACCTCGGAGCCCACATATCCGAGGACTTGACATGGACCACACACATTGACAGTGTTGTGAAGAAGGCACGACAACGCCTCTACTTCCTCAGGCGCCTAAGGAAGTTCCAAGTCAGTCAGAAGATCCTTAGGAACTTCTACTCATGTACAATAGAGAGCATCCTGACCGGCAACATCACCTCCTGGTTTGGGAATAGCACTGCACAAGACCGTAGCAGACTACAAAGAGTGACACGTTCAGCCGAACGCACAATTAGAGGGGGGCTTCCCACCCTCCAGAACATTTACAACAAGCGGTGCAAGGGGAAGGCTAAGAGAATTATTAAGGACTCGAGCCACCCGAACAACTGCCTCTTTGAACTGCTGCCGTCAGGCAAGCGATACCGGAGTCTTATGGCGAGCACAGAAAGACTCAGAAGGAGCTTCTATCCCCAGGCCATCAGGCTGCTAAACGAACAATAATCGCTAAACGAACAATAATCACTATGCAACAACCATCAAATGCACACAGCACACACACCCACACGCACACACACACTCACTCAAACAAACAACACACTGCAGCACCCACTCTCCACACTTTAGATCACACAAACACACTTACACTTTATATTTATTGATAAAGGATTTGCACTACAACTCGTACACCTACTGTGAATTGTACCTAAACTGCACCTCGTCCATTTATGCCTTGCACTATATAGTATTGTATATTAGTACACTGCACAGTATTGTATATTGTATGGTAACTACGTCTACGAACATTGTACATATGTCTAAACTGAACACTGTGACCTCTTTTTTTTTTTCTTCTAATTTTTACTATGTTTTTATTTCATACTTATCTTGTCATGCACAGTCTCTGGAGCGCAACAGTAAGAAGCATTTTGTACAAAAGTATTCTGTACTTCTGTATGACAACTATTAAAGAAACTTGAAACCATGGGCCGGACACGTCTTTAATAACCAAAAAAGAGTAAAAAAACAAATCCGGCGGTGCTCGGTTTC
Organism: Notolepis coatsorum; assembly: GCF_963971535.1. Lineage (NCBI taxonomy): Eukaryota > Metazoa > Chordata > Actinopteri > Aulopiformes > Paralepididae > Notolepis > Notolepis coatsorum. The sequence continues at coordinate 8,591,178 of NC_140165.1, read as the reverse complement.
GGGGGCCCCGATAGCTCTCAGGTATTAACTCGAACCTGACAATACATTTGAATCGAATCGAATCTAATATCCCTACTAGCTGCGTACTAGGCCCCCTCATAGTCTATTTAATTGATGCAGTCGATTGGCTCTCATTTACAGTAGTTATCAATAAATGACACATCCCCTACTACCTACGAGCACTAACCACTCATAAGTAGTGTATCTTTTGCAGCCTGTATTTAAAAGTATATATACCCTTTTCAACACGTAGATGGCGGTTTAATGTGATTTTCCTCTTGTCCTGCTCTGTTCCTCGCTGATAGGTAATGGACGACTCCGAGGCCTGTTCGCTGCCAGGAGGGTTGGCCAGCGTGAAGAGACAGTTTGAGAGCCACCAGGAGTTTGGCTCATCTTCCTCCCAGAGCTCCGTCACTCAGATCCACTACCAGCAGAGAACCGTCCAGGTAAAGCCAAGTGGAGAGTGCGCTGCCAATTCTAGTGACTACATTAATTAACTAACCCTTTCAGGTGAAAGTTATTATTATATATATTATGTAATAGGGCTGACCCCTATTAGTCGAATAGTCGACTAATCGATCGGAAGGAGCCGTAGTCGACTGCCAACCTCTTAGTAAAAAATTAAAATAAAAATTTAATTTTGTTTTTTGTTTTTTTCTTTCCAAAAGAAAAGAGGCCTAGAAGCGTGGCTAACGCTAATGGCACGCATACCAGGCTAACTGCCTAAGAAAACGGGCACAGAGGCACAGAAAGAGGATTTCACCCGTCTAATGAACACACTAGACTAGACAAATATCAAGATGTATCCATCAGTGGACCAATTGCATGCTTTTGCAGAGGACAAGAAGCCTTCAGTCGACTCCTTCAGACATTAAGCACCCCCACAGCCCAAATGAAAGATAAAAAAAAAAAAAAAATAATTAAAAAAAAAAAATTATATACTTTTTTTTTTCCAAAAATTTTTTTTTTCTCATATTCATTAGTCCGGGGACAGCCCTAATATGTAATTCTAGTGGTCAAAATGGTAAATGGGCTGCATTCATATAGCGCTTTTATCCAAAGCGCTTGACAACTTATGCCTCACATTCACCCATTCACTCGACACATTCACACACCGACGGCGGAGGCGACCATGCCGGGTGGCAACCTGCTCATCGGGAGCAGTGAAGAGGGTTCGACATGCTGCCGGGAGGAGCCGGAATTGAACCGGGAACCTTCTGATTACCAGACGACGGCTATACTTCCTGAGCTGCCCCTAAATGTTTAGTCATGATTAATAAGTTTATGCAACTGAACAAATGTAATTATATATTTCTGCACACTCCCCCCCCCCCCCACTCTCTCCTCTCTCTCTCTCTCTCATCTTCTCTTCT